>NW_027640455.1:0-66562 GCF_949752795.1 Hyperoodon ampullatus | reverse complement strand
GAGGCCAAAAGACTGAATAAAAAGCCCTGCGCGCCTCACCTACTACACCCTGCAGGAATACCCGGGGAGGAACGCAGGGTTTCCTCAAAGAAAGAGCGTGCTTGCAGTTTCTTGCTAGGAGCACATCCAGCAGTGGACTTCACCTAGGGCGAGTGTCAGCTGAGCGCCAGGCTCAAAGTAAGGTGCAGGAACATGGTGGTGGACGTGTGTACCACAGGTGGCATCTGTGCCTGCTGAACACCCTCCAGCCACATGGGTCTTTGGGCTCTACTCTTTGGGACGCAGAAGGCCGGGCAACAAAGTCTTTCCTCCATCGGAGAGCTAGATTTCCAGAGCTTGGAAGAAGCCTGAAGATCACGTTTCTCACCGGGCTTCCGGGTAACGCAAGGGGGCCTCATTTTGTAAAGCTGAGGTGCTCTGAGAGAAACGCCATGCCTGACCGGCTTCTCGGCATTCACACCTGACCTCTTGCTCCCTCAAGCAGCACCTCGACCCCAGACACAGTGAGAGAACTGTGCAGTCGTCCTCGGAAGATTGCTAGCCCTTGGCAAGATATACCGTGACCGAGGGGAAACGAAGGCGTTCACTTACTCGTGCAATTCAGGAGGAACACATGTTTCCCAAAGTGCTTTCAGGGAAGGGGTCCAGTGTGCGACCTGTGTCTCTTTTGGCTGCTCGGGAACTTCAGCTACCTGAGCTGGGTGTCCATCGTGAAAAGGGCGTCGGACGAGAAAAGTGAAATTTGGCCTGTTGGCAACCCAGAGAGCTGCGTCCTCGGAGCTCCATGAAAAACAGCCCCGTCGCCTGTCTTGGATTCACCGTAGGAGTTCCCTGGGAGGCAAAGTGAGGCAGAGTGGGTTTTCTCGAAAGGACGTGGGTGCATGCAGTTCAGTGCTCGGAGCTCATCCCAAAGCCTTCTGGCTCGTGGTTAGGAAGCCTGCCCACATGCTGCAAAAGGAAGGTCCGCGTGTGCCATGGAAAGTGTTGGCGTGCATTACGGTTCCCGAGAAGGCTTAGTGAATGTGCTGCTTTAACTCTGGTAGGCCTCTCAGGACTGCGAGTTCACTCGCGCCTGGAGCCGGCTCGTGGAAGAGCACGGGGTCCCCAACGTGTTATCTGTGGCCTGTGAGCAACCTCCAGCCCCATGGGTCATTGCGTTCCACTCTAGGCATGCAGAGGGCACGGCACCACGCGACCTGCTCCGGCAGAGAGCCAGATCTCCACCTCTGGAAACCAGTCTCAGGAACACGGTGGCGGACGGTGTCACGTGCAATGCTTGTCAGACTCCCAGCGAAGTTCTGAAATGCGCTGAGCCTTACTCGGTGATTAGCATTGCTTCTACGAACTCCAAGCTGACGACCCCTTACCTCAAGCAGAAACGTGACTTTGGAAGCAGCCCGAAAAGCCGGACGCATTTTCCGAAGCACTGCTAGGCCACAGAACTTTCCAATGTCGCCAAAGCCTGACTGAAGCACTGTTTTGGCTAGGCCCCCACCTGTCGCAGTACCTCTGCTTACAAAAGTGTCCTCACGGGAGAGCCTGGTGTGTCGCATGGCTCTCTGGTCCCTGGGCAGAAGGTGCCGGTCCACAGGCTGGAGGTCCACGTAGAAGCTGGAGCCTGAAGGGTAAAGCATGATTTGCCCCTTTGGAAAGCAGGAGACTTGGGGCAGGAAACGGAAGGAGAAGCACAGGGGTCGCTCATCCTGGACACCCTGCAGGAATTCCCCGGGAGGAAAAGTGAGATTTCTCGAGAGAAACAGTGCGCCTGCCATTCCTTGCCCGGAGCTCATCCAGCAGAGTACTTCAGCTAAGACGATAGTCGGCAGAGCGGCATACTCAAAGGAAGGGGCAGGGTTACCATCAGCAGAGTTGATGGTCACAAGTTGACCCGAGGCTTTCGTCACTGAAGTGCTGTAAGGCTGGTGTGCCTTTCACAAGTCTGAGGAGCGTCTCGTCTGCACCGTTTTCCCTGGAAAGTCACCGTGTGCCGAAAGTGTCGTCTGTGCCTTCTGAGCAACCTCCAGCCCCACGGTCTTTGAGCTCTCGGTATGCAGAAGGCCCGGCAACCAAGGGTTTCCTCTGTCAGAGAGCTGGATACCCAGAGCTTACAAGACTCTCCAGGCACACGTTTCTCCCTGGTCGTCCGGGCAAAGCAAGGGGGACCTCAGATTGTAAACCTGAGCTGCACTGGGCAAAACCTGCGATTACAAGGCTTCTCGGAATTTATAGGGGACGTCTTGCTCCCACAGGCAGCACGTCGACTTCTGGTCCAGCTGGAGAAATGTGCTCTCATCCTCTGATGATGGTTAGGCTGTCGTGTGGTAAGGAAAGCCCGCATATGCCTTGGTCAGCGCTGGAGGGCGGCAGCTTCCAAGAAGCCTTAGTGAGTGCAGTGGCTGAATGCCGTTATCCCTCTCAGGGTGGCGCGGCCTCTCGCGGCTGGGCCCTGGTCATGGAAGGACACGGAGTACCCCAAAGGGTCATCAGTGGCTTCTGAGCAACTTCAGGCCCCGTGGGACATTGGGCTGAACCTGATGCCCGCAGAGGGAAGGGCCACTAAACAGCCAGCTCCTGCTACACCTGCACTCCTGGACACCAGCCTCAGGAACATGCTGGTGGACGGTCTCGTGTACAATCCATGTCAGCCTTCAGGCGAAAATCTCAGATGCCCTGAGACCTACACGGTGCAGGGAAGTGAACCTAGAAACTCAAAGCTGACGACGCTTAACCTCACGCAGAAACGTGACTCGGTATCCCCTCACCCCCTATAATGACGAACACATTTCCGGTACCATTGCTAGGCCTTTGAAAGGGGCACCGTCACCGAAGCCTGACTGAGGCATTGTCTCGGCTAAGCCCGTCACCTCACGCAGAAACACTGCTTACCAAAGTGGCCTCACGGAAGCGCCTAGTTCTTCGCGTGTGTTTCTTTTCACCCCGGTAGAAGGTGCTGCTGCCCAGGCTACGTGTCCACAACGAGAAAGGAGCCTGAGGGGAAAGAATTATTTACCCCTTTGAAAACTAGGACGCTTGAGGCCAAAAGACTGAATAAAAAGCCCTGCGCGCCTCACCTACTACACCCTGCAGGAATACCCGGGGAGGAACGCAGGGTTTCCTCAAAGAAAGAGCGTGCTTGCAGTTTCTTGCTAGGAGCACATCCAGCAGTGGACTTCACCTAGGGCGAGTGTCAGCTGAGCGCCAGGCTCAAAGTAAGGTGCAGGAACATGGTGGTGGACGTGTGTACCACAGGTGGCATCTGTGCCTGCTGAACACCCTCCAGCCACATGGGTCTTTGGGCTCTACTCTTTGGGACGCAGAAGGCCGGGCAACAAAGTCTTTCCTCCATCGGAGAGCTAGATTTCCAGAGCTTGGAAGAAGCCTGAAGATCACGTTTCTCACCGGGCTTCCGGGTAATGCAAGGGGGCCTCATTTTGTAAAGCTGAGGTGCTTTGAGAGAAACGCCATGCCTGACCGGCTTCTCGGCATTCACACCTGACCTCTTGCTCCCTCAAGCAGCACCTCGACCCCAGACACAGTGAGAGAACTGTGCAGTCGTCCTCGGAAGATTGCTAGCCCTTGGCAAGATATACCGTGACCGAGGGGAAACGAAGGCGTTCACTTACTCGTGCAATTCAGGAGGAACACATGTTTCCCAAAGTGCTTTCAGGGAAGGGGTCCAGTGTGCGACCTGTGTCTCTTTTGGCTGCTCGGGAACTTCAGCTACCTGAGCTGGGTGTCCATCGTGAAAAGGGCGTCGGACGAGAAAAGTGAAATTTGGCCTGTTGGCAACCCAGAGAGCTGCGTCCTCGGAGCTCCATGAAAAACAGCCCCGTCGCCTGTCTTGGATTCACCGTAGGAGTTCCCTGGGAGGCAAAGTGAGGCAGAGTGGGTTTTCTCGAAAGGACGTGGGTGCATGCAGTTCAGTGCTCGGAGCTCATCCCAAAGCCTTCTGGCTCGTGGTTAGGAAGCCTGCCCACATGCTGCAAAAGGAAGGTCCGCGTGTGCCATGGAAAGTGTTGGCGTGCATTACGGTTCCCGAGAAGGCTTAGTGAATGTGCTGCTTTAACTCTGGTAGGCCTCTCAGGACTGCGAGTTCACTCGCGCCTGGAGCCGGCTCGTGGAAGAGCACGGGGTCCCCAACGTGTTATCTGTGGCCTGTGAGCAACCTCCAGCCCCATGGGTCATTGCGTTCCACTCTAGGCATGCAGAGGGCACGGCACCACGCGACCTGCTGCGGCAGAGAGCCAGATCACCACCTCTGGAAACCAGTCTCAGGAACACGGTGGCGGACGGTGTCACGTGCAATGCTTGTCAGACTCCCAGCGAAGTTCTGAAATGCGCTGAGCCTTACTCGGTGATTAGCATTGCTTCTACGAACTCCAAGCTGACGACCCCTTACCTCAAGCAGAAACGTGACTTTGGAAGCAGCCCGAAATGCCGGACGCATTTTCCGAAGCACTGCTAGGCCACAGAACTTTCCAATGTCGCCAAAGCCTGACTGAAGCACTGTTTTGGCTAGGCCCCCACCTGTCGCAGTACCTCTGCTTACAAAAGTGTCCTCACGGGAGAGCCTGGTGTGTCGCATGGCTCTCTGGTCCCTGGGCAGAAGGTGCCGGTCCACAGGCTGGAGGTCCACGTAGAAGCTGGAGCCTGAAGGGTAAAGCATGATTTGCCCCTTTGGAAAGCAGGAGACTTGGGGCAGGAAACGGAAGGAGAAGCACAGGGGTCGCTCATCCTGGACACCCTGCAGGAATTCCCCGGGAGGAAAAGTGAGATTTCTCGAGAGAAACTGTGCGCCTGCCATTCCTTGCCCGGAGCTCATCCAGCAGAGTACTTCAGCTAAGGCGATAGTCGGCAGAGCGGCATACTCAAAGGAAGGGGCAGGGTTACCATCAGCAGAGTTGATGGTCACAAGTTGACCCGAGGCTTTCGTCACTGAAGTGCTGTAAGGCTGGTGTGCCTTTCACAAGTCTGAGGAGCGTCTCGTCTGCACCGTTTTCCCTGGAAAGTCACCGTGTGCCGAAAGTGTCGTCTGTGCCTTCTGAGCAACGTCCAGCCCCACGGTCTTTGAGCTCTCGGTATGCAGAAGGCCCGGCAACCAAGGGTTTCCTCTGTCAGAGAGCTGGATACCCAGAGCTTACAAGACTCTCCAGGCACACGTTTCTCCCTGGTCGTCCGGGCAAAGCAAGGGGGACCTCAGATTGTAAACCTGAGCTGCACTGGGCAAAACCTGCGATTACAAGGCTTCTCGGAATTTATAGGGGACGTCTTGCTCCCACAGGCAGCACGTCGACTTCTGGTCCAGCTGGAGAAATGTGCTCTCATCCTCTGATGATGGTTAGGCTGTCGTGTGGTAAGGAAAGCCCGCATATGCCTTGGTCAGCGCTGGAGGGCGGCAGCTTCCAAGAAGCCTTAGTGAGTGCAGTGGCTGAATGCCGTTATCCCTCTCAGGGTGGCGCGGCCTCTCGCGGCTGGGCCCTGGTCATGGAAGGACACGGAGTACCCCAAAGGGTCATCAGTGGCTTCTGAGCAACTTC
Organism: Hyperoodon ampullatus; assembly: GCF_949752795.1. Taxonomy (NCBI): domain Eukaryota; kingdom Metazoa; phylum Chordata; class Mammalia; order Artiodactyla; family Ziphiidae; genus Hyperoodon; species Hyperoodon ampullatus. Next base: position 61,025 of record NW_027640455.1, on the reverse strand, counting down.
AGGCCCCGTGGGACATTGGGCTGAACCTGATGCCCGCAGAGGGAAGGGCCACTAAACAGCCAGCTCCCGCTACACCTGCACTCCTGGACACCAGCCTCAGGAACATGCTGGTGGACGGTCTCGTGTACAATCCATGTCAGCCTTCAGGCGAAAATCTCAGATGCCCTGAGACCTACACGGTGCAGGGAAGTGAACCTAGAAACTCAAAGCTGACGACGCTTAACCTCACGCAGAAACGTGACTCGGTATCCCCTCACCCCCTATAATGACGAACACATTTCCGGTACCATTGCTAGGCCTTTGAAAGGGGCACCGTCACCGAAGCCTGACTGAGGCATTGTCTCGGCTAAGCCCGTCACCTCACGCAGAAACACTGCTTACCAAAGTGGCCTCACGGAAGCGCCTAGTTCTTCGCGTGTGTTTCTTTTCACCCCGGTAGAAGGTGCTGCTGCCCAGGCTACGTGTCCACAACGAGAAAGGAGCCTGAGGGGAAAGAATTATTTACCCCTTTGAAAACTAGGACGCTTCAGGCCAAAAGACTGAATAAAAAGCCCTGCGCGCCTCACCTACTACACCCTGCAGGAATACCCGGGGAGGAACGCAGGGTTTCCTCAAAGAAAGAGCGTGCTTGCAGTTTCTTGCTAGGAGCACATCCAGCAGTGGACTTCACCTAGGGCGAGTGTCAGCTGAGCGCCAGGCTCAAAGTAAGGTGCAGGAACATGGTGGTGGACGTGTGTACCACAGGTGGCATCTGTGCCTGCTGAACACCCTCCAGCCACATGGGTCTTTGGGCTCTACTCTTTGGGACGCAGAAGGCCGGGCAACAAAGTCTTTCCTCCATCGGAGAGCTAGATTTCCAGAGCTTGGAAGAAGCCTGAAGATCACGTTTCTCACCGGGCTTCCGGGTAACGCAAGGGGGCCTCATTTTGTAAAGCTGAGGTGCTCTGAGAGAAACGCCATGCCTGACCGGCTTCTCGGCATTCACACCTGACCTCTTGCTCCCTCAAGCAGCACCTCGACCCCAGACACAGTGAGAGAACTGTGCAGTCGTCCTCGGAAGATTGCTAGCCCTTGGCAAGATATACCGTGACCGAGGGGAAACGAAGGCGTTCACTTACTCGTGCAATTCAGGAGGAACACATGTTTCCCAAAGTGCTTTCAGGGAAGGGGTCCAGTGTGCGACCTGTGTCTCTTTTGGCTGCTCGGGAACTTCAGCTACCTGAGCTGGGTGTCCATCGTGAAAAGGGCGTCGGACGAGAAAAGTGAAATTTGGCCTGTTGGCAACCCAGAGAGCTGCGTCCTCGGAGCTCCATGAAAAACAGCCCCGTCGCCTGTCTTGGATTCACCGTAGGAGTTCCCTGGGAGGCAAAGTGAGGCAGAGTGGGTTTTCTCGAAAGGACGTGGGTGCATGCAGTTCAGTGCTCGGAGCTCATCCCAAAGCCTTCTGGCTCGTGGTTAGGAAGCCTGCCCACATGCTGCAAAAGGAAGGTCCGCGTGTGCCATGGAAAGTGTTGGCGTGCATTACGGTTCCCGAGAAGGCTTAGTGAATGTGCTGCTTTAACTCTGGTAGGCCTCTCAGGACTGCGAGTTCACTCGCGCCTGGAGCCGGCTCGTGGAAGAGCACGGGGTCCCCAACGTGTTATCTGTGGCCTGTGAGCAACCTCCAGCCCCATGGGTCATTGCGTTCCACTCTAGGCATGCAGAGGGCACGGCACCACGCGACCTGCTGCGGCAGAGAGCCAGATCACCACCTCTGGAAACCAGTCTCAGGAACACGGTGGCGGACGGTGTCACGTGCAATGCTTGTCAGACTCCCAGCGAAGTTCTGAAATGCGCTGAGCCTTACTCGGTGATTAGCATTGCTTCTACGAACTCCAAGCTGACGACCCCTTACCTCAAGCAGAAACGTGACTTTGGAAGCAGCCCGAAATGCCGGACGCATTTTCCGAAGCACTGCTAGGCCACAGAACTTTCCAATGTCGCCAAAGCCTGACTGAAGCACTGTTTTGGCTAGGCCCCCACCTGTCGCAGTACCTCTGCTTACAAAAGTGTCCTCACGGGAGAGCCTGGTGTGTCGCATGGCTCTCTGGTCCCTGGGCAGAAGGTGCCGGTCCACAGGCTGGAGGTCCACGTAGAAGCTGGAGCCTGAAGGGTAAAGCATGATTTGCCCCTTTGGAAAGCAGGAGACTTGGGGCAGGAAACGGAAGGAGAAGCACAGGGGTCGCTCATCCTGGACACCCTGCAGGAATTCCCCGGGAGGAAAAGTGAGATTTCTCGAGAGAAACTGTGCGCCTGCCATTCCTTGCCCGGAGCTCATCCAGCAGAGTACTTCAGCTAAGGCGATAGTCGGCAGAGCGGCATACTCAAAGGAAGGGGCAGGGTTACCATCAGCAGAGTTGATGGTCACAAGTTGACCCGAGGCTTTCGTCACTGAAGTGCTGTAAGGCTGGTGTGCCTTTCACAAGTCTGAGGAGCGTCTCGTCTGCACCGTTTTCCCTGGAAAGTCACCGTGTGCCGAAAGTGTCGTCTGTGCCTTCTGAGCAACGTCCAGCCCCACGGTCTTTGAGCTCTCGGTATGCAGAAGGCCCGGCAACCAAGGGTTTCCTCTGTCAGAGAGCTGGATACCCAGAGCTTACAAGACTCTCCAGGCACACGTTTCTCCCTGGTCGTCCGGGCAAAGCAAGGGGGACCTCAGATTGTAAACCTGAGCTGCACTGGGCAAAACCTGCGATTACAAGGCTTCTCGGAATTTATAGGGGACGTCTTGCTCCCACAGGCAGCACGTCGACTTCTGGTCCAGCTGGAGAAATGTGCTCTCATCCTCTGATGATGGTTAGGCTGTCGTGTGGTAAGGAAAGCCCGCATATGCCTTGGTCAGCGCTGGAGGGCGGCAGCTTCCAAGAAGCCTTAGTGAGTGCAGTGGCTGAATGCCGTTATCCCTCTCAGGGTGGCGCGGCCTCTCGCGGCTGGGCCCTGGTCATGGAAGGACACGGAGTACCCCAAAGGGTCATCAGTGGCTTCTGAGCAACTTCAGGCCCCGTGGGACATTGGGCTGAACCTGATGCCCGCAGAGGGAAGGGCCACTAAACAGCCAGCTCCCGCTACACCTGCACTCCTGGACACCAGCCTCAGGAACATGCTGGTGGACGGTCTCGTGTACAATCCATGTCAGCCTTCAGGCGAAAATCTCAGATGCCCTGAGACCTACACGGTGCAGGGAAGTGAACCTAGAAACTCAAAGCTGACGACGCTTAACCTCACGCAGAAACGTGACTCGGTATCCCCTCACCCCCTATAATGACGAACACATTTCCGGTACCATTGCTAGGCCTTTGAAAGGGGCACCGTCACCGAAGCCTGACTGAGGCATTGTCTCGGCTAAGCCCGTCACCTCACGCAGAAACACTGCTTACCAAAGTGGCCTCACGGAAGCGCCTAGTTCTTCGCGTGTGTTTCTTTTCACCCCGGTAGAAGGTGCTGCTGCCCAGGCTACGTGTCCACAACGAGAAAGGAGCCTGAGGGGAAAGAATTATTTACCCCTTTGAAAACTAGGACGCTTCAGGCCAAAAGACTGAATAAAAAGCCCTGCGCGCCTCACCTACTACACCCTGCAGGAATACCCGGGGAGGAACGCAGGGTTTCCTCAAAGAAAGAGCGTGCTTGCAGTTTCTTGCTAGGAGCACATCCAGCAGTGGACTTCACCTAGGGCGAGTGTCAGCTGAGCGCCAGGCTCAAAGTAAGGTGCAGGAACATGGTGGTGGACGTGTGTACCACAGGTGGCATCTGTGCCTGCTGAACACCCTCCAGCCACATGGGTCTTTGGGCTCTACTCTTTGGGACGCAGAAGGCCGGGCAACAAAGTCTTTCCTCCATCGGAGAGCTAGATTTCCAGAGCTTGGAAGAAGCCTGAAGATCACGTTTCTCACCGGGCTTCCGGGTAACGCAAGGGGGCCTCATTTTGTAAAGCTGAGGTGCTCTGAGAGAAACGCCATGCCTGACCGGCTTCTCGGCATTCACACCTGACCTCTTGCTCCCTCAAGCAGCACCTCGACCCCAGACACAGTGAGAGAACTGTGCAGTCGTCCTCGGAAGATTGCTAGCCCTTGGCAAGATATACCGTGACCGAGGGGAAACGAAGGCGTTCACTTACTCGTGCAATTCAGGAGGAACACATGTTTCCCAAAGTGCTTTCAGGGAAGGGGTCCAGTGTGCGACCTGTGTCTCTTTTGGCTGCTCGGGAACTTCAGCTACCTGAGCTGGGTGTCCATCGTGAAAAGGGCGTCGGACGAGAAAAGTGAAATTTGGCCTGTTGGCAACCCAGAGAGCTGCGTCCTCGGAGCTCCATGAAAAACAGCCCCGTCGCCTGTCTTGGATTCACCGTAGGAGTTCCCTGGGAGGCAAAGTGAGGCAGAGTGGGTTTTCTCGAAAGGACGTGGGTGCATGCAGTTCAGTGCTCGGAGCTCATCCCAAAGCCTTCTGGCTCGTGGTTAGGAAGCCTGCCCACATGCTGCAAAAGGAAGGTCCGCGTGTGCCATGGAAAGTGTTGGCGTGCATTACGGTTCCCGAGAAGGCTTAGTGAATGTGCTGCTTTAACTCTGGTAGGCCTCTCAGGACTGCGAGTTCACTCGCGCCTGGAGCCGGCTCGTGGAAGAGCACGGGGTCCCCAACGTGTTATCTGTGGCCTGTGAGCAACCTCCAGCCCCATGGGTCATTGCGTTCCACTCTAGGCATGCAGAGGGCACGGCACCACGCGACCTGCTGCGGCAGAGAGCCAGATCACCACCTCTGGAAACCAGTCTCAGGAACACGGTGGCGGACGGTGTCACGTGCAATGCTTGTCAGACTCCCAGCGAAGTTCTGAAATGCGCTGAGCCTTACTCGGTGATTAGCATTGCTTCTACGAACTCCAAGCTGACGACCCCTTACCTCAAGCAGAAACGTGACTTTGGAAGCAGCCCGAAATGCCGGACGCATTTTCCGAAGCACTGCTAGGCCACAGAACTTTCCAATGTCGCCAAAGCCTGACTGAAGCACTGTTTTGGCTAGGCCCCCACCTGTCGCAGTACCTCTGCTTACAAAAGTGTCCTCACGGGAGAGCCTGGTGTGTCGCATGGCTCTCTGGTCCCTGGGCAGAAGGTGCCGGTCCACAGGCTGGAGGTCCACGTAGAAGCTGGAGCCTGAAGGGTAAAGCATGATTTGCCCCTTTGGAAAGCAGGAGACTTGGGGCAGGAAACGGAAGGAGAAGCACAGGGGTCGCTCATCCTGGACACCCTGCAGGAATTCCCCGGGAGGAAAAGTGAGATTTCTCGAGAGAAACTGTGCGCCTGCCATTCCTTGCCCGGAGCTCATCCAGCAGAGTACTTCAGCTAAGGCGATAGTCGGCAGAGCGGCATACTCAAAGGAAGGGGCAGGGTTACCATCAGCAGAGTTGATGGTCACAAGTTGACCCGAGGCTTTCGTCACTGAAGTGCTGTAAGGCTGGTGTGCCTTTCACAAGTCTGAGGAGCGTCTCGTCTGCACCGTTTTCCCTGGAAAGTCACCGTGTGCCGAAAGTGTCGTCTGTGCCTTCTGAGCAACGTCCAGCCCCACGGTCTTTGAGCTCTCGGTATGCAGAAGGCCCGGCAACCAAGGGTTTCCTCTGTCAGAGAGCTGGATACCCAGAGCTTACAAGACTCTCCAGGCACACGTTTCTCCCTGGTCGTCCGGGCAAAGCAAGGGGGACCTCAGATTGTAAACCTGAGCTGCACTGGGCAAAACCTGCGATTACAAGGCTTCTCGGAATTTATAGGGGACGTCTTGCTCCCACAGGCAGCACGTCGACTTCTGGTCCAGCTGGAGAAATGTGCTCTCATCCTCTGATGATGGTTAGGCTGTCGTGTGGTAAGGAAAGCCCGCATATGCCTTGGTCAGCGCTGGAGGGCGGCAGCTTCCAAGAAGCCTTAGTGAGTGCAGTGGCTGAATGCCGTTATCCCTCTCAGGGTGGCGCGGCCTCTCGCGGCTGGGCCCTGGTCATGGAAGGACACGGAGTACCCCAAAGGGTCATCAGTGGCTTCTGAGCAACTTCAGGCCCCGTGGGACATTGGGCTGAACCTGATGCCCGCAGAGGGAAGGGCCACTAAACAGCCAGCTCCCGCTACACCTGCACTCCTGGACACCAGCCTCAGGAACATGCTGGTGGACGGTCTCGTGTACAATCCATGTCAGCCTTCAGGCGAAAATCTCAGATGCCCTGAGACCTACACGGTGCAGGGAAGTGAACCTAGAAACTCAAAGCTGACGACGCTTAACCTCACGCAGAAACGTGACTCGGTATCCCCTCACCCCCTATAATGACGAACACATTTCCGGTACCATTGCTAGGCCTTTGAAAGGGGCACCGTCACCGAAGCCTGACTGAGGCATTGTCTCGGCTAAGCCCGTCACCTCACGCAGAAACACTGCTTACCAAAGTGGCCTCACGGAAGCGCCTAGTTCTTCGCGTGTGTTTCTTTTCACCCCGGTAGAAGGTGCTGCTGCCCAGGCTACGTGTCCACAACGAGAAAGGAGCCTGAGGGGAAAGAATTATTTACCCCTTTGAAAACTAGGACGCTTCAGGCCAAAAGACTGAATAAAAAGCCCTGCGCGCCTCACCTACTACACCCTGCAGGAATACCCGGGGAGGAACGCAGGGTTTCCTCAAAGAAAGAGCGTGCTTGCAGTTTCTTGCTAGGAGCACATCCAGCAGTGGACTTCACCTAGGGCGAGTGTCAGCTGAGCGCCAGGCTCAAAGTAAGGTGCAGGAACATGGTGGTGGACGTGTGTACCACAGGTGGCATCTGTGCCTGCTGAACACCCTCCAGCCACATGGGTCTTTGGGCTCTACTCTTTGGGACGCAGAAGGCCGGGCAACAAAGTCTTTCCTCCATCGGAGAGCTAGATTTCCAGAGCTTGGAAGAAGCCTGAAGATCACGTTTCTCACCGGGCTTCCGGGTAACGCAAGGGGGCCTCATTTTGTAAAGCTGAGGTGCTCTGAGAGAAACGCCATGCCTGACCGGCTTCTCGGCATTCACACCTGACCTCTTGCTCCCTCAAGCAGCACCTCGACCCCAGACACAGTGAGAGAACTGTGCAGTCGTCCTCGGAAGATTGCTAGCCCTTGGCAAGATATACCGTGACCGAGGGGAAACGAAGGCGTTCACTTACTCGTGCAATTCAGGAGGAACACATGTTTCCCAAAGTGCTTTCAGGGAAGGGGTCCAGTGTGCGACCTGTGTCTCTTTTGGCTGCTCGGGAACTTCAGCTACCTGAGCTGGGTGTCCATCGTGAAAAGGGCGTCGGACGAGAAAAGTGAAATTTGGCCTGTTGGCAACCCAGAGAGCTGCGTCCTCGGAGCTCCATGAAAAACAGCCCCGTCGCCTGTCTTGGATTCACCGTAGGAGTTCCCTGGGAGGCAAAGTGAGGCAGAGTGGGTTTTCTCGAAAGGACGTGGGTGCATGCAGTTCAGTGCTCGGAGCTCATCCCAAAGCCTTCTGGCTCGTGGTTAGGAAGCCTGCCCACATGCTGCAAAAGGAAGGTCCGCGTGTGCCATGGAAAGTGTTGGCGTGCATTACGGTTCCCGAGAAGGCTTAGTGAATGTGCTGCTTTAACTCTGGTAGGCCTCTCAGGACTGCGAGTTCACTCGCGCCTGGAGCCGGCTCGTGGAAGAGCACGGGGTCCCCAACGTGTTATCTGTGGCCTGTGAGCAACCTCCAGCCCCATGGGTCATTGCGTTCCACTCTAGGCATGCAGAGGGCACGGCACCACGCGACCTGCTGCGGCAGAGAGCCAGATCACCACCTCTGGAAACCAGTCTCAGGAACACGGTGGCGGACGGTGTCACGTGCAATGCTTGTCAGACTCCCAGCGAAGTTCTGAAATGCGCTGAGCCTTACTCGGTGATTAGCATTGCTTCTACGAACTCCAAGCTGACGACCCCTTACCTCAAGCAGAAACGTGACTTTGGAAGCAGCCCGAAATGCCGGACGCATTTTCCGAAGCACTGCTAGGCCACAGAACTTTCCAATGTCGCCAAAGCCTGACTGAAGCACTGTTTTGGCTAGGCCCCCACCTGTCGCAGTACCTCTGCTTACAAAAGTGTCCTCACGGGAGAGCCTGGTGTGTCGCATGGCTCTCTGGTCCCTGGGCAGAAGGTGCCGGTCCACAGGCTGGAGGTCCACGTAGAAGCTGGAGCCTGAAGGGTAAAGCATGATTTGCCCCTTTGGAAAGCAGGAGACTTGGGGCAGGAAACGGAAGGAGAAGCACAGGGGTCGCTCATCCTGGACACCCTGCAGGAATTCCCCGGGAGGAAAAGTGAGATTTCTCGAGAGAAACTGTGCGCCTGCCATTCCTTGCCCGGAGCTCATCCAGCAGAGTACTTCAGCTAAGGCGATAGTCGGCAGAGCGGCATACTCAAAGGAAGGGGCAGGGTTACCATCAGCAGAGTTGATGGTCACAAGTTGACCCGAGGCTTTCGTCACTGAAGTGCTGTAAGGCTGGTGTGCCTTTCACAAGTCTGAGGAGCGTCTCGTCTGCACCGTTTTCCCTGGAAAGTCACCGTGTGCCGAAAGTGTCGTCTGTGCCTTCTGAGCAACGTCCAGCCCCACGGTCTTTGAGCTCTCGGTATGCAGAAGGCCCGGCAACCAAGGGTTTCCTCTGTCAGAGAGCTGGATACCCAGAGCTTACAAGACTCTCCAGGCACACGTTTCTCCCTGGTCGTCCGGGCAAAGCAAGGGGGACCTCAGATTGTAAACCTGAGCTGCACTGGGCAAAACCTGCGATTACAAGGCTTCTCGGAATTTATAGGGGACGTCTTGCTCCCACAGGCAGCACGTCGACTTCTGGTCCAGCTGGAGAAATGTGCTCTCATCCTCTGATGATGGTTAGGCTGTCGTGTGGTAAGGAAAGCCCGCATATGCCTTGGTCAGCGCTGGAGGGCGGCAGCTTCCAAGAAGCCTTAGTGAGTGCAGTGGCTGAATGCCGTTATCCCTCTCAGGGTGGCGCGGCCTCTCGCGGCTGGGCCCTGGTCATGGAAGGACACGGAGTACCCCAAAGGGTCATCAGTGGCTTCTGAGCAACTTCAGGCCCCGTGGGACATTGGGCTGAACCTGATGCCCGCAGAGGGAAGGGCCACTAAACAGCCAGCTCCCGCTACACCTGCACTCCTGGACACCAGCCTCAGGAACATGCTGGTGGACGGTCTCGTGTACAATCCATGTCAGCCTTCAGGCGAAAATCTCAGATGCCCTGAGACCTACACGGTGCAGGGAAGTGAACCTAGAAACTCAAAGCTGACGACGCTTAACCTCACGCAGAAACGTGACTCGGTATCCCCTCACCCCCTATAATGACGAACACATTTCCGGTACCATTGCTAGGCCTTTGAAAGGGGCACCGTCACCGAAGCCTGACTGAGGCATTGTCTCGGCTAAGCCCGTCACCTCACGCAGAAACACTGCTTACCAAAGTGGCCTCACGGAAGCGCCTAGTTCTTCGCGTGTGTTTCTTTTCACCCCGGTAGAAGGTGCTGCTGCCCAGGCTACGTGTCCACAACGAGAAAGGAGCCTGAGGGGAAAGAATTATTTACCCCTTTGAAAACTAGGACGCTTCAGGCCAAAAGACTGAATAAAAAGCCCTGCGCGCCTCACCTACTACACCCTGCAGGAATACCCGGGGAGGAACGCAGGGTTTCCTCAAAGAAAGAGCGTGCTTGCAGTTTCTTGCTAGGAGCACATCCAGCAGTGGACTTCACCTAGGGCGAGTGTCAGCTGAGCGCCAGGCTCAAAGTAAGGTGCAGGAACATGGTGGTGGACGTGTGTACCACAGGTGGCATCTGTGCCTGCTGAACACCCTCCAGCCACATGGGTCTTTGGGCTCTACTCTTTGGGACGCAGAAGGCCGGGCAACAAAGTCTTTCCTCCATCGGAGAGCTAGATTTCCAGAGCTTGGAAGAAGCCTGAAGATCACGTTTCTCACCGGGCTTCCGGGTAACGCAAGGGGGCCTCATTTTGTAAAGCTGAGGTGCTCTGAGAGAAACGCCATGCCTGACCGGCTTCTCGGCATTCACACCTGACCTCTTGCTCCCTCAAGCAGCACCTCGACCCCAGACACAGTGAGAGAACTGTGCAGTCGTCCTCGGAAGATTGCTAGCCCTTGGCAAGATATACCGTGACCGAGGGGAAACGAAGGCGTTCACTTACTCGTGCAATTCAGGAGGAACACATGTTTCCCAAAGTGCTTTCAGGGAAGGGGTCCAGTGTGCGACCTGTGTCTCTTTTGGCTGCTCGGGAACTTCAGCTACCTGAGCTGGGTGTCCATCGTGAAAAGGGCGTCGGACGAGAAAAGTGAAATTTGGCCTGTTGGCAACCCAGAGAGCTGCGTCCTCGGAGCTCCATGAAAAACAGCCCCGTCGCCTGTCTTGGATTCACCGTAGGAGTTCCCTGGGAGGCAAAGTGAGGCAGAGTGGGTTTTCTCGAAAGGACGTGGGTGCATGCAGTTCAGTGCTCGGAGCTCATCCCAAAGCCTTCTGGCTCGTGGTTAGGAAGCCTGCCCACATGCTGCAAAAGGAAGGTCCGCGTGTGCCATGGAAAGTGTTGGCGTGCATTACGGTTCCCGAGAAGGCTTAGTGAATGTGCTGCTTTAACTCTGGTAGGCCTCTCAGGACTGCGAGTTCACTCGCGCCTGGAGCCGGCTCGTGGAAGAGCACGGGGTCCCCAACGTGTTATCTGTGGCCTGTGAGCAACCTCCAGCCCCATGGGTCATTGCGTTCCACTCTAGGCATGCAGAGGGCACGGCACCACGCGACCTGCTGCGGCAGAGAGCCAGATCACCACCTCTGGAAACCAGTCTCAGGAACACGGTGGCGGACGGTGTCACGTGCAATGCTTGTCAGACTCCCAGCGAAGTTCTGAAATGCGCTGAGCCTTACTCGGTGATTAGCATTGCTTCTACGAACTCCAAGCTGACGACCCCTTACCTCAAGCAGAAACGTGACTTTGGAAGCAGCCCGAAATGCCGGACGCATTTTCCGAAGCACTGCTAGGCCACAGAACTTTCCAATGTCGCCAAAGCCTGACTGAAGCACTGTTTTGGCTAGGCCCCCACCTGTCGCAGTACCTCTGCTTACAAAAGTGTCCTCACGGGAGAGCCTGGTGTGTCGCATGGCTCTCTGGTCCCTGGGCAGAAGGTGCCGGTCCACAGGCTGGAGGTCCACGTAGAAGCTGGAGCCTGAAGGGTAAAGCATGATTTGCCCCTTTGGAAAGCAGGAGACTTGGGGCAGGAAACGGAAGGAGAAGCACAGGGGTCGCTCATCCTGGACACCCTGCAGGAATTCCCCGGGAGGAAAAGTGAGATTTCTCGAGAGAAACTGTGCGCCTGCCATTCCTTGCCCGGAGCTCATCCAGCAGAGTACTTCAGCTAAGGCGATAGTCGGCAGAGCGGCATACTCAAAGGAAGGGGCAGGGTTACCATCAGCAGAGTTGATGGTCACAAGTTGACCCGAGGCTTTCGTCACTGAAGTGCTGTAAGGCTGGTGTGCCTTTCACAAGTCTGAGGAGCGTCTCGTCTGCACCGTTTTCCCTGGAAAGTCACCGTGTGCCGAAAGTGTCGTCTGTGCCTTCTGAGCAACGTCCAGCCCCACGGTCTTTGAGCTCTCGGTATGCAGAAGGCCCGGCAACCAAGGGTTTCCTCTGTCAGAGAGCTGGATACCCAGAGCTTACAAGACTCTCCAGGCACACGTTTCTCCCTGGTCGTCCGGGCAAAGCAAGGGGGACCTCAGATTGTAAACCTGAGCTGCACTGGGCAAAACCTGCGATTACAAGGCTTCTCGGAATTTATAGGGGACGTCTTGCTCCCACAGGCAGCACGTCGACTTCTGGTCCAGCTGGAGAAATGTGCTCTCATCCTCTGATGATGGTTAGGCTGTCGTGTGGTAAGGAAAGCCCGCATATGCCTTGGTCAGCGCTGGAGGGCGGCAGCTTCCAAGAAGCCTTAGTGAGTGCAGTGGCTGAATGCCGTTATCCCTCTCAGGGTGGCGCGGCCTCTCGCGGCTGGGCCCTGGTCATGGAAGGACACGGAGTACCCCAAAGGGTCATCAGTGGCTTCTGAGCAACTTCAGGCCCCGTGGGACATTGGGCTGAACCTGATGCCCGCAGAGGGAAGGGCCACTAAACAGCCAGCTCCTGCTACACCTGCACTCCTGGACACCAGCCTCAGGAACATGCTGGTGGACGGTCTCGTGTACAATCCATGTCAGCCTTCAGGCGAAAATCTCAGATGCCCTGAGACCTACACGGTGCAGGGAAGTGAACCTAGAAACTCAAAGCTGACGACGCTTAACCTCACGCAGAAACGTGACTCGGTATCCCCTCACCCCCTATAATGACGAACACATTTCCGGTACCATTGCTAGGCCTTTGAAAGGGGCACCGTCACCGAAGCCTGACTGAGGCATTGTCTCGGCTAAGCCCGTCACCTCACGCAGAAACACTGCTTACCAAAGTGGCCTCACGGAAGCGCCTAGTTCTTCGCGTGTGTTTCTTTTCACCCCGGTAGAAGGTGCTGCTGCCCAGGCTACGTGTCCACAACGAGAAAGGAGCCTGAGGGGAAAGAATTATTTACCCCTTTGAAAACTAGGACGCTTGAGGCCAAAAGACTGAATAAAAAGCCCTGCGCGCCTCACCTACTACACCCTGCAGGAATACCCGGGGAGGAACGCAGGGTTTCCTCAAAGAAAGAGCGTGCTTGCAGTTTCTTGCTAGGAGCACATCCAGCAGTGGACTTCACCTAGGGCGAGTGTCAGCTGAGCGCCAGGCTCAAAGTAAGGTGCAGGAACATGGTGGTGGACGTGTGTACCACAGGTGGCATCTGTGCCTGCTGAACACCCTCCAGCCACATGGGTCTTTGGGCTCTACTCTTTGGGACGCAGAAGGCCGGGCAACAAAGTCTTTCCTCCATCGGAGAGCTAGATTTCCAGAGCTTGGAAGAAGCCTGAAGATCACGTTTCTCACCGGGCTTCCGGGTAACGCAAGGGGGCCTCATTTTGTAAAGATGAGGTGCTCTGAGAGAAACGCCATGCCTGACCGGCTTCTCGGCATTCACACCTGACCTCTTGCTCCCTCAAGCAGCACCTCGACCCCAGACACAGTGAGAGAACTGTGCAGTCGTCCTCGGAAGATTGCTAGCCCTTGGCAAGATATACCGTGACCGAGGGGAAACGAAGGCGTTCACTTACTCGTGCAATTCAGGAGGAACACATGTTTCCCAAAGTGCTTTCAGGGAAGGGGTCCAGTGTGCGACCTGTGTCTCTTTTGGCTGCTCGGGAACTTCAGCTACCTGAGCTGGGTGTCCATCGTGAAAAGGGCGTCGGACGAGAAAAGTGAAATTTGGCCTGTTGGCAACCCAGAGAGCTGCGTCCTCGGAGCTCCATGAAAAACAGCCCCGTCGCCTGTCTTGGATTCACCGTAGGAGTTCCCTGGGAGGCAAAGTGAGGCAGAGTGGGTTTTCTCGAAAGGACGTGGGTGCATGCAGTTCAGTGCTCGGAGCTCATCCCAAAGCCTTCTGGCTCGTGGTTAGGAAGCCTGCCCACATGCTGCAAAAGGAAGGTCCGCGTGTGCCATGGAAAGTGTTGGCGTGCATTACGGTTCCCGAGAAGGCTTAGTGAATGTGCTGCTTTAACTCTGGTAGGCCTCTCAGGACTGCGAGTTCACTCGCGCCTGGAGCCGGCTCGTGGAAGAGCACGGGGTCCCCAACGTGTTATCTGTGGCCTGTGAGCAACCTCCAGCCCCATGGGTCATTGCGTTCCACTCTAGGCATGCAGAGGGCACGGCACCACGCGACCTGCTCCGGCAGAGAGCCAGATCTCCACCTCTGGAAACCAGTCTCAGGAACACGGTGGCGGACGGTGTCACGTGCAATGCTTGTCAGACTCCCAGCGAAGTTCTGAAATGCGCTGAGCCTTACTCGGTGATTAGCATTGCTTCTACGAACTCCAAGCTGACGACCCCTTACCTCAAGCAGAAACGTGACTTTGGAAGCAGCCCGAAAAGCCGGACGCATTTTCCGAAGCACTGCTAGGCCACAGAACTTTCCAATGTCGCCAAAGCCTGACTGAAGCACTGTTTTGGCTAGGCCCCCACCTGTCGCAGTACCTCTGCTTACAAAAGTGTCCTCACGGGAGAGCCTGGTGTGTCGCATGGCTCTCTGGTCCCTGGGCAGAAGGTGCCGGTCCACAGGCTGGAGGTCCACGTAGAAGCTGGAGCCTGAAGGGTAAAGCATGATTTGCCCCTTTGGAAAGCAGGAGACTTGGGGCAGGAAACGGAAGGAGAAGCACAGGGGTCGCTCATCCTGGACACCCTGCAGGAATTCCCCGGGAGGAAAAGTGAGATTTCTCGAGAGAAACAGTGCGCCTGCCATTCCTTGCCCGGAGCTCATCCAGCAGAGTACTTCAGCTAAGACGATAGTCGGCAGAGCGGCATACTCAAAGGAAGGGGCAGGGTTACCATCAGCAGAGTTGATGGTCACAAGTTGACCCGAGGCTTTCGTCACTGAAGTGCTGTAAGGCTGGTGTGCCTTTCACAAGTCTGAGGAGCGTCTCGTCTGCACCGTTTTCCCTGGAAAGTCACCGTGTGCCGAAAGTGTCGTCTGTGCCTTCTGAGCAACGTCTAGCCCCACGGTCTTTGAGCTCTCGGTATGCAGAAGGCCCGGCAACCAAGGGTTTCCTCTGTCAGAGAGCTGGATACCCAGAGCTTACAAGACTCTCCAGGCACACGTTTCTCCCTGGTCGTCCGGGCAAAGCAAGGGGGACCTCAGATTGTAAACCTGAGCTGCACTGGGCAAAACCTGCGATTACAAGGCTTCTCGGAATTTATAGGGGACGTCTTGCTCCCACAGGCAGCACGTCGACTTCTGGTCCAGCTGGAGAAATGTGCTCTCATCCTCTGATGATGGTTAGGCTGTCGTGTGGTAAGGAAAGCCCGCATATGCCTTGGTCAGCGCTGGAGGGCGGCAGCTTCCAAGAAGCCTTAGTGAGTGCAGTGGCTGAATGCCGTTATCCCTCTCAGGGTGGCGCGGCCTCTCGCGGCTGGGCCCTGGTCATGGAAGGACACGGAGTACCCCAAAGGGTCATCAGTGGCTTCTGAGCAACTTCAGGCCCCGTGGGACATTGGGCTGAACCTGATGCCCGCAGAGGGAAGGGCCACTAAACAGCCAGCTCCTGCTACACCTGCACTCCTGGACACCAGCCTCAGGAACATGCTGGTGGACGGTCTCGTGTACAATCCATGTCAGCCTTCAGGCGAAAATCTCAGATGCCCTGAGACCTACACGGTGCAGGGAAGTGAACCTAGAAACTCAAAGCTGACGACGCTTAACCTCACGCAGAAACGTGACTCGGTATCCCCTCACCCCCTATAATGACGAACACATTTCCGGTACCATTGCTAGGCCTTTGAAAGGGGCACCGTCACCGAAGCCTGACTGAGGCATTGTCTCGGCTAAGCCCGTCACCTCACGCAGAAACACTGCTTACCAAAGTGGCCTCACGGAAGCGCCTAGTTCTTCGCGTGTGTTTCTTTTCACCCCGGTAGAAGGTGCTGCTGCCCAGGCTACGTGTCCACAACGAGAAAGGAGCCTGAGGGGAAAGAATTATTTACCCCTTTGAAAACTAGGACGCTTGAGGCCAAAAGACTGAATAAAAAGCCCTGCGCGCCTCACCTACTACACCCTGCAGGAATACCCGGGGAGGAACGCAGGGTTTCCTCAAAGAAAGAGCGTGCTTGCAGTTTCTTGCTAGGAGCACATCCAGCAGTGGACTTCACCTAGGGCGAGTGTCAGCTGAGCGCCAGGCTCAAAGTAAGGTGCAGGAACATGGTGGTGGACGTGTGTACCACAGGTGGCATCTGTGCCTGCTGAACACCCTCCAGCCACATGGGTCTTTGGGCTCTACTCTTTGGGACGCAGAAGGCCGGGCAACAAAGTCTTTCCTCCATCGGAGAGCTAGATTTCCAGAGCTTGGAAGAAGCCTGAAGATCACGTTTCTCACCGGGCTTCCGGGTAATGCAAGGGGGCCTCATTTTGTAAAGCTGAGGTGCTTTGAGAGAAACGCCATGCCTGACCGGCTTCTCGGCATTCACACCTGACCTCTTGCTCCCTCAAGCAGCACCTCGACCCCAGACACAGTGAGAGAACTGTGCAGTCGTCCTCGGAAGATTGCTAGCCCTTGGCAAGATATACCGTGACCGAGGGGAAACGAAGGCGTTCACTTACTCGTGCAATTCAGGAGGAACACATGTTTCCCAAAGTGCTTTCAGGGAAGGGGTCCAGTGTGCGACCTGTGTCTCTTTTGGCTGCTCGGGAACTTCAGCTACCTGAGCTGGGTGTCCATCGTGAAAAGGGCGTCGGACGAGAAAAGTGAAATTTGGCCTGTTGGCAACCCAGAGAGCTGCGTCCTCGGAGCTCCATGAAAAACAGCCCCGTCGCCTGTCTTGGATTCACCGTAGGAGTTCCCTGGGAGGCAAAGTGAGGCAGAGTGGGTTTTCTCGAAAGGACGTGGGTGCATGCAGTTCAGTGCTCGGAGCTCATCCCAAAGCCTTCTGGCTCGTGGTTAGGAAGCCTGCCCACATGCTGCAAAAGGAAGGTCCGCGTGTGCCATGGAAAGTGTTGGCGTGCATTACGGTTCCCGAGAAGGCTTAGTGAATGTGCTGCTTTAACTCTGGTAGGCCTCTCAGGACTGCGAGTTCACTCGCGCCTGGAGCCGGCTCGTGGAAGAGCACGGGGTCCCCAACGTGTTATCTGTGGCCTGTGAGCAACCTCCAGCCCCATGGGTCATTGCGTTCCACTCTAGGCATGCAGAGGGCACGGCACCACGCGACCTGCTCCGGCAGAGAGCCAGATCTCCACCTCTGGAAACCAGTCTCAGGAACACGGTGGCGGACGGTGTCACGTGCAATGCTTGTCAGACTCCCAGCGAAGTTCTGAAATGCGCTGAGCCTTACTCGGTGATTAGCATTGCTTCTACGAACTCCAAGCTGACGACCCCTTACCTCAAGCAGAAACGTGACTTTGGAAGCAGCCCGAAAAGCCGGACGCATTTTCCGAAGCACTGCTAGGCCACAGAACTTTCCAATGTCGCCAAAGCCTGACTGAAGCACTGTTTTGGCTAGGCCCCCACCTGTCGCAGTACCTCTGCTTACAAAAGTGTCCTCACGGGAGAGCCTGGTGTGTCGCATGGCTCTCTGGTCCCTGGGCAGAAGGTGCCGGTCCACAGGCTGGAGGTCCACGTAGAAGCTGGAGCCTGAAGGGTAAAGCATGATTTGCCCCTTTGGAAAGCAGGAGACTTGGGGCAGGAAACGGAAGGAGAAGCACAGGGGTCGCTCATCCTGGACACCCTGCAGGAATTCCCCGGGAGGAAAAGTGAGATTTCTCGAGAGAAACAGTGCGCCTGCCATTCCTTGCCCGGAGCTCATCCAGCAGAGTACTTCAGCTAAGACGATAGTCGGCAGAGCGGCATACTCAAAGGAAGGGGCAGGGTTACCATCAGCAGAGTTGATGGTCACAAGTTGACCCGAGGCTTTCGTCACTGAAGTGCTGTAAGGCTGGTGTGCCTTTCACAAGTCTGAGGAGCGTCTCGTCTGCACCGTTTTCCCTGGAAAGTCACCGTGTGCCGAAAGTGTCGTCTGTGCCTTCTGAGCAACCTCCAGCCCCACGGTCTTTGAGCTCTCGGTATGCAGAAGGCCCGGCAACCAAGGGTTTCCTCTGTCAGAGAGCTGGATACCCAGAGCTTACAAGACTCTCCAGGCACACGTTTCTCCCTGGTCGTCCGGGCAAAGCAAGGGGGACCTCAGATTGTAAACCTGAGCTGCACTGGGCAAAACCTGCGATTACAAGGCTTCTCGGAATTTATAGGGGACGTCTTGCTCCCACAGGCAGCACGTCGACTTCTGGTCCAGCTGGAGAAATGTGCTCTCATCCTCTGATGATGGTTAGGCTGTCGTGTGGTAAGGAAAGCCCGCATATGCCTTGGTCAGCGCTGGAGGGCGGCAGCTTCCAAGAAGCCTTAGTGAGTGCAGTGGCTGAATGCCGTTATCCCTCTCAGGGTGGCGCGGCCTCTCGCGGCTGGGCCCTGGTCATGGAAGGACACGGAGTACCCCAAAGGGTCATCAGTGGCTTCTGAGCAACTTCAGGCCCCGTGGGACATTGGGCTGAACCTGATGCCCGCAGAGGGAAGGGCCACTAAACAGCCAGCTCCTGCTACACCTGCACTCCTGGACACCAGCCTCAGGAACATGCTGGTGGACGGTCTCGTGTACAATCCATGTCAGCCTTCAGGCGAAAATCTCAGATGCCCTGAGACCTACACGGTGCAGGGAAGTGAACCTAGAAACTCAAAGCTGACGACGCTTAACCTCACGCAGAAACGTGACTCGGTATCCCCTCACCCCCTATAATGACGAACACATTTCCGGTACCATTGCTAGGCCTTTGAAAGGGGCACCGTCACCGAAGCCTGACTGAGGCATTGTCTCGGCTAAGCCCGTCACCTCACGCAGAAACACTGCTTACCAAAGTGGCCTCACGGAAGCGCCTAGTTCTTCGCGTGTGTTTCTTTTCACCCCGGTAGAAGGTGCTGCTGCCCAGGCTACGTGTCCACAACGAGAAAGGAGCCTGAGGGGAAAGAATTATTTACCCCTTTGAAAACTAGGACGCTTGAGGCCAAAAGACTGAATAAAAAGCCCTGCGCGCCTCACCTACTACACCCTGCAGGAATACCCGGGGAGGAACGCAGGGTTTCCTCAAAGAAAGAGCGTGCTTGCAGTTTCTTGCTAGGAGCACATCCAGCAGTGGACTTCACCTAGGGCGAGTGTCAGCTGAGCGCCAGGCTCAAAGTAAGGTGCAGGAACATGGTGGTGGACGTGTGTACCACAGGTGGCATCTGTGCCTGCTGAACACCCTCCAGCCACATGGGTCTTTGGGCTCTACTCTTTGGGACGCAGAAGGCCGGGCAACAAAGTCTTTCCTCCATCGGAGAGCTAGATTTCCAGAGCTTGGAAGAAGCCTGAAGATCACGTTTCTCACCGGGCTTCCGGGTAATGCAAGGGGGCCTCATTTTGTAAAGCTGAGGTGCTTTGAGAGAAACGCCATGCCTGACCGGCTTCTCGGCATTCACACCTGACCTCTTGCTCCCTCAAGCAGCACCTCGACCCCAGACACAGTGAGAGAACTGTGCAGTCGTCCTCGGAAGATTGCTAGCCCTTGGCAAGATATACCGTGACCGAGGGGAAACGAAGGCGTTCACTTACTCGTGCAATTCAGGAGGAACACATGTTTCCCAAAGTGCTTTCAGGGAAGGGGTCCAGTGTGCGACCTGTGTCTCTTTTGGCTGCTCGGGAACTTCAGCTACCTGAGCTGGGTGTCCATCGTGAAAAGGGCGTCGGACGAGAAAAGTGAAATTTGGCCTGTTGGCAACCCAGAGAGCTGCGTCCTCGGAGCTCCATGAAAAACAGCCCCGTCGCCTGTCTTGGATTCACCGTAGGAGTTCCCTGGGAGGCAAAGTGAGGCAGAGTGGGTTTTCTCGAAAGGACGTGGGTGCATGCAGTTCAGTGCTCGGAGCTCATCCCAAAGCCTTCTGGCTCGTGGTTAGGAAGCCTGCCCACATGCTGCAAAAGGAAGGTCCGCGTGTGCCATGGAAAGTGTTGGCGTGCATTACGGTTCCCGAGAAGGCTTAGTGAATGTGCTGCTTTAACTCTGGTAGGCCTCTCAGGACTGCGAGTTCACTCGTGCCTGGAGCCGGCTCGTGGAAGAGCACGGGGTCCCCAACGTGTTATCTGTGGCCTGTGAGCAACCTCCAGCCCCATGGGTCATTGCGTTCCACTCTAGGCATGCAGAGGGCACGGCACCACGCGACCTGCTCCGGCAGAGAGCCAGATCTCCACCTCTGGAAACCAGTCTCAGGAACACGGTGGCGGACGGTGTCACGTGCAATGCTTGTCAGACTCCCAGCGAAGTTCTGAAATGCGCTGAGCCTTACTCGGTGATTAGCATTGCTTTTACGAACTCCAAGCTGACGACCCCTTACCTCAAGCAGAAACGTGACTTTGGAAGCAGCCCGAAAAGCCGGACGCATTTTCCGAAGCACTGCTAGGCCACAGAACTTTCCAATGTCGCCAAAGCCTGACTGAAGCACTGTTTTGGCTAGGCCCCCACCTGTCGCAGTACCTCTGCTTACAAAAGTGTCCTCACGGGAGAGCCTGGTGTGTCGCATGGCTCTCTGGTCCCTGGGCAGAAGGTGCCGGTCCACAGGCTGGAGGTCCACGTAGAAGCTGGAGCCTGAAGGGTAAAGCATGATTTGCCCCTTTGGAAAGCAGGAGACTTGGGGCAGGAAACGGAAGGAGAAGCACAGGGGTCGCTCATCCTGGACACCCTGCAGGAATTCCCCGGGAGGAAAAGTGAGATTTCTCGAGAGAAACAGTGCGCCTGCCATTCCTTGCCCGGAGCTCATCCAGCAGAGTACTTCAGCTAAGACGATAGTCGGCAGAGCGGCATACTCAAAGGAAGGGGCAGGGTTACCATCAGCAGAGTTGATGGTCACAAGTTGACCCGAGGCTTTCGTCACTGAAGTGCTGTAAGGCTGGTGTGCCTTTCACAAGTCTGAGGAGCGTCTCGTCTGCACCGTTTTCCCTGGAAAGTCACCGTGTGCCGAAAGTGTCGTCTGTGCCTTCTGAGCAACGTCCAGCCCCACGGTCTTTGAGCTCTCGGTATGCAGAAGGCCCGGCAACCAAGGGTTTCCTCTGTCAGAGAGCTGGATACCCAGAGCTTACAAGACTCTCCAGGCACACGTTTCTCCCTGGTCGTCCGGGCAAAGCAAGGGGGACCTCAGATTGTAAACCTGAGCTGCACTGGGCAAAACCTGCGATTACAAGGCTTCTCGGAATTTATAGGGGACGTCTTGCTCCCACAGGCAGCACGTCGACTTCTGGTCCAGCTGGAGAAATGTGCTCTCATCCTCTGATGATGGTTAGGCTGTCGTGTGGTAAGGAAAGCCCGCATATGCCTTGGTCAGCGCTGGAGGGCGGCAGCTTCCAAGAAGCCTTAGTGAGTGCAGTGGCTGAATGCCGTTATCCCTCTCAGGGTGGCGCGGCCTCTCGCGGCTGGGCCCTGGTCATGGAAGGACACGGAGTACCCCAAAGGGTCATCAGTGGCTTCTGAGCAACTTCAGGCCCCGTGGGACATTGGGCTGAACCTGATGCCCGCAGAGGGAAGGGCCACTAAACAGCCAGCTCCTGCTACACCTGCACTCCTGGACACCAGCCTCAGGAACATGCTGGTGGACGGTCTCGTGTACAATCCATGTCAGCCTTCAGGCGAAAATCTCAGATGCCCTGAGACCTACACGGTGCAGGGAAGTGAACCTAGAAACTCAAAGCTGACGACGCTTAACCTCACGCAGAAACGTGACTCGGTATCCCCTCACCCCCTATAATGACGAACACATTTCCGGTACCATTGCTAGGCCTTTGAAAGGGGCACCGTCACCGAAGCCTGACTGAGGCATTGTCTCGGCTAAGCCCGTCACCTCACGCAGAAACACTGCTTACCAAAGTGGCCTCACGGAAGCGCCTAGTTCTTCGCGTGTGTTTCTTTTCACCCCGGTAGAAGGTGCTGCTGCCCAGGCTACGTGTCCACAACGAGAAAGGAGCCTGAGGGGAAAGAATTATTTACCCCTTTGAAAACTAGGACGCTTGAGGCCAAAAGACTGAATAAAAAGCCCTGCGCGCCTCACCTACTACACCCTGCAGGAATACCCGGGGAGGAACGCAGGGTTTCCTCAAAGAAAGAGCGTGCTTGCAGTTTCTTGCTAGGAGCACATCCAGCAGTGGACTTCACCTAGGGCGAGTGTCAGCTGAGCGCCAGGCTCAAAGTAAGGTGCAGGAACATGGTGGTGGACGTGTGTACCACAGGTGGCATCTGTGCCTGCTGAACACCCTCCAGCCACATGGGTCTTTGGGCTCTACTCTTTGGGACGCAGAAGGCCGGGCAACAAAGTCTTTCCTCCATCGGAGAGCTAGATTTCCAGAGCTTGGAAGA
Source organism: Hyperoodon ampullatus (assembly GCF_949752795.1). NCBI lineage: Eukaryota > Metazoa > Chordata > Mammalia > Artiodactyla > Ziphiidae > Hyperoodon > Hyperoodon ampullatus. Next base: position 38,930 of record NW_027640455.1, on the reverse strand, counting down.
AGCCTGAAGATCACGTTTCTCACCGGGCTTCCGGGTAATGCAAGGGGGCCTCATTTTGTAAAGCTGAGGTGCTTTGAGAGAAACGCCATGCCTGACCGGCTTCTCGGCATTCACACCTGACCTCTTGCTCCCTCAAGCAGCACCTCGACCCCAGACACAGTGAGAGAACTGTGCAGTCGTCCTCGGAAGATTGCTAGCCCTTGGCAAGATATACCGTGACCGAGGGGAAACGAAGGCGTTCACTTACTCGTGCAATTCAGGAGGAACACATGTTTCCCAAAGTGCTTTCAGGGAAGGGGTCCAGTGTGCGACCTGTGTCTCTTTTGGCTGCTCGGGAACTTCAGCTACCTGAGCTGGGTGTCCATCGTGAAAAGGGCGTCGGACGAGAAAAGTGAAATTTGGCCTGTTGGCAACCCAGAGAGCTGCGTCCTCGGAGCTCCATGAAAAACAGCCCCGTCGCCTGTCTTGGATTCACCGTAGGAGTTCCCTGGGAGGCAAAGTGAGGCAGAGTGGGTTTTCTCGAAAGGACGTGGGTGCATGCAGTTCAGTGCTCGGAGCTCATCCCAAAGCCTTCTGGCTCGTGGTTAGGAAGCCTGCCCACATGCTGCAAAAGGAAGGTCCGCGTGTGCCATGGAAAGTGTTGGCGTGCATTACGGTTCCCGAGAAGGCTTAGTGAATGTGCTGCTTTAACTCTGGTAGGCCTCTCAGGACTGCGAGTTCACTCGCGCCTGGAGCCGGCTCGTGGAAGAGCACGGGGTCCCCAACGTGTTATCTGTGGCCTGTGAGCAACCTCCAGCCCCATGGGTCATTGCGTTCCACTCTAGGCATGCAGAGGGCACGGCACCACGCGACCTGCTCCGGCAGAGAGCCAGATCTCCACCTCTGGAAACCAGTCTCAGGAACACGGTGGCGGACGGTGTCACGTGCAATGCTTGTCAGACTCCCAGCGAAGTTCTGAAATGCGCTGAGCCTTACTCGGTGATTAGCATTGCTTCTACGAACTCCAAGCTGACGACCCCTTACCTCAAGCAGAAACGTGACTTTGGAAGCAGCCCGAAAAGCCGGACGCATTTTCCGAAGCACTGCTAGGCCACAGAACTTTCCAATGTCGCCAAAGCCTGACTGAAGCACTGTTTTGGCTAGGCCCCCACCTGTCGCAGTACCTCTGCTTACAAAAGTGTCCTCACGGGAGAGCCTGGTGTGTCGCATGGCTCTCTGGTCCCTGGGCAGAAGGTGCCGGTCCACAGGCTGGAGGTCCACGTAGAAGCTGGAGCCTGAAGGGTAAAGCATGATTTGCCCCTTTGGAAAGCAGGAGACTTGGGGCAGGAAACGGAAGGAGAAGCACAGGGGTCGCTCATCCTGGACACCCTGCAGGAATTCCCCGGGAGGAAAAGTGAGATTTCTCGAGAGAAACAGTGCGCCTGCCATTCCTTGCCCGGAGCTCATCCAGCAGAGTACTTCAGCTAAGGCGATAGTCGGCAGAGCGGCATACTCAAAGGAAGGGGCAGGGTTACCATCAGCAGAGTTGATGGTCACAAGTTGACCCGAGGCTTTCGTCACTGAAGTGCTGTAAGGCTGGTGTGCCTTTCACAAGTCTGAGGAGCGTCTCGTCTGCACCGTTTTCCCTGGAAAGTCACCGTGTGCCGAAAGTGTCGTCTGTGCCTTCTGAGCAACGTCCAGCCCCACGGTCTTTGAGCTCTCGGTATGCAGAAGGCCCGGCAACCAAGGGTTTCCTCTGTCAGAGAGCTGGATACCCAGAGCTTACAAGACTCTCCAGGCACACGTTTCTCCCTGGTCGTCCGGGCAAAGCAAGGGGGACCTCAGATTGTAAACCTGAGCTGCACTGGGCAAAACCTGCGATTACAAGGCTTCTCGGAATTTATAGGGGACGTCTTGCTCCCACAGGCAGCACGTCGACTTCTGGTCCAGCTGGAGAAATGTGCTCTCATCCTCTGATGATGGTTAGGCTGTCGTGTGGTAAGGAAAGCCCGCATATGCCTTGGTCAGCGCTGGAGGGCGGCAGCTTCCAAGAAGCCTTAGTGAGTGCAGTGGCTGAATGCCGTTATCCCTCTCAGGGTGGCGCGGCCTCTCGCGGCTGGGCCCTGGTCATGGAAGGACACGGAGTACCCCAAAGGGTCATCAGTGGCTTCTGAGCAACTTCAGGCCCCGTGGGACATTGGGCTGAACCTGATGCCCGCAGAGGGAAGGGCCACTAAACAGCCAGCTCCTGCTACACCTGCACTCCTGGACACCAGCCTCAGGAACATGCTGGTGGACGGTCTCGTGTACAATCCATGTCAGCCTTCAGGCGAAAATCTCAGATGCCCTGAGACCTACACGGTGCAGGGAAGTGAACCTAGAAACTCAAAGCTGACGACGCTTAACCTCACGCAGAAACGTGACTCGGTATCCCCTCACCCCCTATAATGACGAACACATTTCCGGTACCATTGCTAGGCCTTTGAAAGGGGCACCGTCACCGAAGCCTGACTGAGGCATTGTCTCGGCTAAGCCCGTCACCTCACGCAGAAACACTGCTTACCAAAGTGGCCTCACGGAAGCGCCTAGTTCTTCGCGTGTGTTTCTTTTCACCCCGGTAGAAGGTGCTGCTGCCCAGGCTACGTGTCCACAACGAGAAAGGAGCCTGAGGGGAAAGAATTATTTACCCCTTTGAAAACTAGGACGCTTGAGGCCAAAAGACTGAATAAAAAGCCCTGCGCGCCTCACCTACTACACCCTGCAGGAATACCCGGGGAGGAACGCAGGGTTTCCTCAAAGAAAGAGCGTGCTTGCAGTTTCTTGCTAGGAGCACATCCAGCAGTGGACTTCACCTAGGGCGAGTGTCAGCTGAGCGCCAGGCTCAAAGTAAGGTGCAGGAACATGGTGGTGGACGTGTGTACCACAGGTGGCATCTGTGCCTGCTGAACACCCTCCAGCCACATGGGTCTTTGGGCTCTACTCTTTGGGACGCAGAAGGCCGGGCAACAAAGTCTTTCCTCCATCGGAGAGCTAGATTTCCAGAGCTTGGAAGAAGCCTGAAGATCACGTTTCTCACCGGGCTTCCGGGTAATGCAAGGGGGCCTCATTTTGTAAAGCTGAGGTGCTTTGAGAGAAACGCCATGCCTGACCGGCTTCTCGGCATTCACACCTGACCTCTTGCTCCCTCAAGCAGCACCTCGACCCCAGACACAGTGAGAGAACTGTGCAGTCGTCCTCGGAAGATTGCTAGCCCTTGGCAAGATATACCGTGACCGAGGGGAAACGAAGGCGTTCACTTACTCGTGCAATTCAGGAGGAACACATGTTTCCCAAAGTGCTTTCAGGGAAGGGGTCCAGTGTGCGACCTGTGTCTCTTTTGGCTGCTCGGGAACTTCAGCTACCTGAGCTGGGTGTCCATCGTGAAAAGGGCGTCGGACGAGAAAAGTGAAATTTGGCCTGTTGGCAACCCAGAGAGCTGCGTCCTCGGAGCTCCATGAAAAACAGCCCCGTCGCCTGTCTTGGATTCACCGTAGGAGTTCCCTGGGAGGCAAAGTGAGGCAGAGTGGGTTTTCTCGAAAGGACGTGGGTGCATGCAGTTCAGTGCTCGGAGCTCATCCCAAAGCCTTCTGGCTCGTGGTTAGGAAGCCTGCCCACATGCTGCAAAAGGAAGGTCCGCGTGTGCCATGGAAAGTGTTGGCGTGCATTACGGTTCCCGAGAAGGCTTAGTGAATGTGCTGCTTTAACTCTGGTAGGCCTCTCAGGACTGCGAGTTCACTCGCGCCTGGAGCCGGCTCGTGGAAGAGCACGGGGTCCCCAACGTGTTATCTGTGGCCTGTGAGCAACCTCCAGCCCCATGGGTCATTGCGTTCCACTCTAGGCATGCAGAGGGCACGGCACCACGCGACCTGCTCCGGCAGAGAGCCAGATCTCCACCTCTGGAAACCAGTCTCAGGAACACGGTGGCGGACGGTGTCACGTGCAATGCTTGTCAGACTCCCAGCGAAGTTCTGAAATGCGCTGAGCCTTACTCGGTGATTAGCATTGCTTCTACGAACTCCAAGCTGACGACCCCTTACCTCAAGCAGAAACGTGACTTTGGAAGCAGCCCGAAAAGCCGGACGCATTTTCCGAAGCACTGCTAGGCCACAGAACTTTCCAATGTCGCCAAAGCCTGACTGAAGCACTGTTTTGGCTAGGCCCCCACCTGTCGCAGTACCTCTGCTTACAAAAGTGTCCTCACGGGAGAGCCTGGTGTGTCGCATGGCTCTCTGGTCCCTGGGCAGAAGGTGCCGGTCCACAGGCTGGAGGTCCACGTAGAAGCTGGAGCCTGAAGGGTAAAGCATGATTTGCCCCTTTGGAAAGCAGGAGACTTGGGGCAGGAAACGGAAGGAGAAGCACAGGGGTCGCTCATCCTGGACACCCTGCAGGAATTCCCCGGGAGGAAAAGTGAGATTTCTCGAGAGAAACAGTGCGCCTGCCATTCCTTGCCCGGAGCTCATCCAGCAGAGTACTTCAGCTAAGACGATAGTCGGCAGAGCGGCATACTCAAAGGAAGGGGCAGGGTTACCATCAGCAGAGTTGATGGTCACAAGTTGACCCGAGGCTTTCGTCACTGAAGTGCTGTAAGGCTGGTGTGCCTTTCACAAGTCTGAGGAGCGTCTCGTCTGCACCGTTTTCCCTGGAAAGTCACCGTGTGCCGAAAGTGTCGTCTGTGCCTTCTGAGCAACGTCCAGCCCCACGGTCTTTGAGCTCTCGGTATGCAGAAGGCCCGGCAACCAAGGGTTTCCTCTGTCAGAGAGCTGGATACCCAGAGCTTACAAGACTCTCCAGGCACACGTTTCTCCCTGGTCGTCCGGGCAAAGCAAGGGGGACCTCAGATTGTAAACCTGAGCTGCACTGGGCAAAACCTGCGATTACAAGGCTTCTCGGAATTTATAGGGGACGTCTTGCTCCCACAGGCAGCACGTCGACTTCTGGTCCAGCTGGAGAAATGTGCTCTCATCCTCTGATGATGGTTAGGCTGTCGTGTGGTAAGGAAAGCCCGCATATGCCTTGGTCAGCGCTGGAGGGCGGCAGCTTCCAAGAAGCCTTAGTGAGTGCAGTGGCTGAATGCCGTTATCCCTCTCAGGGTGGCGCGGCCTCTCGCGGCTGGGCCCTGGTCATGGAAGGACACGGAGTACCCCAAAGGGTCATCAGTGGCTTCTGAGCAACTTCAGGCCCCGTGGGACATTGGGCTGAACCTGATGCCCGCAGAGGGAAGGGCCACTAAACAGCCAGCTCCTGCTACACCTGCACTCCTGGACACCAGCCTCAGGAACATGCTGGTGGACGGTCTCGTGTACAATCCATGTCAGCCTTCAGGCGAAAATCTCAGATGCCCTGAGACCTACACGGTGCAGGGAAGTGAACCTAGAAACTCAAAGCTGACGACGCTTAACCTCACGCAGAAACGTGACTCGGTATCCCCTCACCCCCTATAATGACGAACACATTTCCGGTACCATTGCTAGGCCTTTGAAAGGGGCACCGTCACCGAAGCCTGACTGAGGCATTGTCTCGGCTAAGCCCGTCACCTCACGCAGAAACACTGCTTACCAAAGTGGCCTCACGGAAGCGCCTAGTTCTTCGCGTGTGTTTCTTTTCACCCCGGTAGAAGGTGCTGCTGCCCAGGCTACGTGTCCACAACGAGAAAGGAGCCTGAGGGGAAAGAATTATTTACCCCTTTGAAAACTAGGACGCTTGAGGCCAAAAGACTGAATAAAAAGCCCTGCGCGCCTCACCTACTACACCCTGCAGGAATACCCGGGGAGGAACGCAGGGTTTCCTCAAAGAAAGAGCGTGCTTGCAGTTTCTTGCTAGGAGCACATCCAGCAGTGGACTTCACCTAGGGCGAGTGTCAGCTGAGCGCCAGGCTCAAAGTAAGGTGCAGGAACATGGTGGTGGACGTGTGTACCACAGGTGGCATCTGTGCCTGCTGAACACCCTCCAGCCACATGGGTCTTTGGGCTCTACTCTTTGGGACGCAGAAGGCCGGGCAACAAAGTCTTTCCTCCATCGGAGAGCTAGATTTCCAGAGCTTGGAAGAAGCCTGAAGATCACGTTTCTCACCGGGCTTCCGGGTAATGCAAGGGGGCCTCATTTTGTAAAGCTGAGGTGCTTTGAGAGAAACGCCATGCCTGACCGGCTTCTCGGCATTCACACCTGACCTCTTGCTCCCTCAAGCAGCACCTCGACCCCAGACACAGTGAGAGAACTGTGCAGTCGTCCTCGGAAGATTGCTAGCCCTTGGCAAGATATACCGTGACCGAGGGGAAACGAAGGCGTTCACTTACTCGTGCAATTCAGGAGGAACACATGTTTCCCAAAGTGCTTTCAGGGAAGGGGTCCAGTGTGCGACCTGTGTCTCTTTTGGCTGCTCGGGAACTTCAGCTACCTGAGCTGGGTGTCCATCGTGAAAAGGGCGTCGGACGAGAAAAGTGAAATTTGGCCTGTTGGCAACCCAGAGAGCTGCGTCCTCGGAGCTCCATGAAAAACAGCCCCGTCGCCTGTCTTGGATTCACCGTAGGAGTTCCCTGGGAGGCAAAGTGAGGCAGAGTGGGTTTTCTCGAAAGGACGTGGGTGCATGCAGTTCAGTGCTCGGAGCTCATCCCAAAGCCTTCTGGCTCGTGGTTAGGAAGCCTGCCCACATGCTGCAAAAGGAAGGTCCGCGTGTGCCATGGAAAGTGTTGGCGTGCATTACGGTTCCCGAGAAGGCTTAGTGAATGTGCTGCTTTAACTCTGGTAGGCCTCTCAGGACTGCGAGTTCACTCGTGCCTGGAGCCGGCTCGTGGAAGAGCACGGGGTCCCCAACGTGTTATCTGTGGCCTGTGAGCAACCTCCAGCCCCATGGGTCATTGCGTTCCACTCTAGGCATGCAGAGGGCACGGCACCACGCGACCTGCTCCGGCAGAGAGCCAGATCTCCACCTCTGGAAACCAGTCTCAGGAACACGGTGGCGGACGGTGTCACGTGCAATGCTTGTCAGACTCCCAGCGAAGTTCTGAAATGCGCTGAGCCTTACTCGGTGATTAGCATTGCTTCTACGAACTCCAAGCTGACGACCCCTTACCTCAAGCAGAAACGTGACTTTGGAAGCAGCCCGAAAAGCCGGACGCATTTTCCGAAGCACTGCTAGGCCACAGAACTTTCCAATGTCGCCAAAGCCTGACTGAAGCACTGTTTTGGCTAGGCCCCCACCTGTCGCAGTACCTCTGCTTACAAAAGTGTCCTCACGGGAGAGCCTGGTGTGTCGCATGGCTCTCTGGTCCCTGGGCAGAAGGTGCCGGTCCACAGGCTGGAGGTCCACGTAGAAGCTGGAGCCTGAAGGGTAAAGCATGATTTGCCCCTTTGGAAAGCAGGAGACTTGGGGCAGGAAACGGAAGGAGAAGCACAGGGGTCGCTCATCCTGGACACCCTGCAGGAATTCCCCGGGAGGAAAAGTGAGATTTCTCGAGAGAAACAGTGCGCCTGCCATTCCTTGCCCGGAGCTCATCCAGCAGAGTACTTCAGCTAAGACGATAGTCGGCAGAGCGGCATACTCAAAGGAAGGGGCAGGGTTACCATCAGCAGAGTTGATGGTCACAAGTTGACCCGAGGCTTTCGTCACTGAAGTGCTGTAAGGCTGGTGTGCCTTTCACAAGTCTGAGGAGCGTCTCGTCTGCACCGTTTTCCCTGGAAAGTCACCGTGTGCCGAAAGTGTCGTCTGTGCCTTCTGAGCAACGTCCAGCCCCACGGTCTTTGAGCTCTCGGTATGCAGAAGGCCCGGCAACCAAGGGTTTCCTCTGTCAGAGAGCTGGATACCCAGAGCTTACAAGACTCTCCAGGCACACGTTTCTCCCTGGTCGTCCGGGCAAAGCAAGGGGGACCTCAGATTGTAAACCTGAGCTGCACTGGGCAAAACCTGCGATTACAAGGCTTCTCGGAATTTATAGGGGACGTCTTGCTCCCACAGGCAGCACGTCGACTTCTGGTCCAGCTGGAGAAATGTGCTCTCATCCTCTGATGATGGTTAGGCTGTCGTGTGGTAAGGAAAGCCCGCATATGCCTTGGTCAGCGCTGGAGGGCGGCAGCTTCCAAGAAGCCTTAGTGAGTGCAGTGGCTGAATGCCGTTATCCCTCTCAGGGTGGCGCGGCCTCTCGCGGCTGGGCCCTGGTCATGGAAGGACACGGAGTACCCCAAAGGGTCATCAGTGGCTTCTGAGCAACTTCAGGCCCCGTGGGACATTGGGCTGAACCTGATGCCCGCAGAGGGAAGGGCCACTAAACAGCCAGCTCCTGCTACACCTGCACTCCTGGACACCAGCCTCAGGAACATGCTGGTGGACGGTCTCGTGTACAATCCATGTCAGCCTTCAGGCGAAAATCTCAGATGCCCTGAGACCTACACGGTGCAGGGAAGTGAACCTAGAAACTCAAAGCTGACGACGCTTAACCTCACGCAGAAACGTGACTCGGTATCCCCTCACCCCCTATAATGACGAACACATTTCCGGTACCATTGCTAGGCCTTTGAAAGGGGCACCGTCACCGAAGCCTGACTGAGGCATTGTCTCGGCTAAGCCCGTCACCTCACGCAGAAACACTGCTTACCAAAGTGGCCTCACGGAAGCGCCTAGTTCTTCGCGTGTGTTTCTTTTCACCCCGGTAGAAGGTGCTGCTGCCCAGGCTACGTGTCCACAACGAGAAAGGAGCCTGAGGGGAAAGAATTATTTACCCCTTTGAAAACTAGGACGCTTGAGGCCAAAAGACTGAATAAAAAGCCCTGCGCGCCTCACCTACTACACCCTGCAGGAATACCCGGGGAGGAACGCAGGGTTTCCTCAAAGAAAGAGCGTGCTTGCAGTTTCTTGCTAGGAGCACATCCAGCAGTGGACTTCACCTAGGGCGAGTGTCAGCTGAGCGCCAGGCTCAAAGTAAGGTGCAGGAACATGGTGGTGGACGTGTGTACCACAGGTGGCATCTGTGCCTGCTGAACACCCTCCAGCCACATGGGTCTTTGGGCTCTACTCTTTGGGACGCAGAAGGCCGGGCAACAAAGTCTTTCCTCCATCGGAGAGCTAGATTTCCAGAGCTTGGAAGAAGCCTGAAGATCACGTTTCTCACCGGGCTTCCGGGTAATGCAAGGGGGCCTCATTTTGTAAAGCTGAGGTGCTTTGAGAGAAACGCCATGCCTGACCGGCTTCTCGGCATTCACACCTGACCTCTTGCTCCCTCAAGCAGCACCTCGACCCCAGACACAGTGAGAGAACTGTGCAGTCGTCCTCGGAAGATTGCTAGCCCTTGGCAAGATATACCGTGACCGAGGGGAAACGAAGGCGTTCACTTACTCGTGCAATTCAGGAGGAACACATGTTTCCCAAAGTGCTTTCAGGGAAGGGGTCCAGTGTGCGACCTGTGTCTCTTTTGGCTGCTCGGGAACTTCAGCTACCTGAGCTGGGTGTCCATCGTGAAAAGGGCGTCGGACGAGAAAAGTGAAATTTGGCCTGTTGGCAACCCAGAGAGCTGCGTCCTCGGAGCTCCATGAAAAACAGCCCCGTCGCCTGTCTTGGATTCACCGTAGGAGTTCCCTGGGAGGCAAAGTGAGGCAGAGTGGGTTTTCTCGAAAGGACGTGGGTGCATGCAGTTCAGTGCTCGGAGCTCATCCCAAAGCCTTCTGGCTCGTGGTTAGGAAGCCTGCCCACATGCTGCAAAAGGAAGGTCCGCGTGTGCCATGGAAAGTGTTGGCGTGCATTACGGTTCCCGAGAAGGCTTAGTGAATGTGCTGCTTTAACTCTGGTAGGCCTCTCAGGACTGCGAGTTCACTCGCGCCTGGAGCCGGCTCGTGGAAGAGCACGGGGTCCCCAACGTGTTATCTGTGGCCTGTGAGCAACCTCCAGCCCCATGGGTCATTGCGTTCCACTCTAGGCATGCAGAGGGCACGGCACCACGCGACCTGCTCCGGCAGAGAGCCAGATCTCCACCTCTGGAAACCAGTCTCAGGAACACGGTGGCGGACGGTGTCACGTGCAATGCTTGTCAGACTCCCAGCGAAGTTCTGAAATGCGCTGAGCCTTACTCGGTGATTAGCATTGCTTCTACGAACTCCAAGCTGACGACCCCTTACCTCAAGCAGAAACGTGACTTTGGAAGCAGCCCGAAAAGCCGGACGCATTTTCCGAAGCACTGCTAGGCCACAGAACTTTCCAATGTCGCCAAAGCCTGACTGAAGCACTGTTTTGGCTAGGCCCCCACCTGTCGCAGTACCTCTGCTTACAAAAGTGTCCTCACGGGAGAGCCTGGTGTGTCGCATGGCTCTCTGGTCCCTGGGCAGAAGGTGCCGGTCCACAGGCTGGAGGTCCACGTAGAAGCTGGAGCCTGAAGGGTAAAGCATGATTTGCCCCTTTGGAAAGCAGGAGACTTGGGGCAGGAAACGGAAGGAGAAGCACAGGGGTCGCTCATCCTGGACACCCTGCAGGAATTCCCCGGGAGGAAAAGTGAGATTTCTCGAGAGAAACAGTGCGCCTGCCATTCCTTGCCCGGAGCTCATCCAGCAGAGTACTTCAGCTAAGGCGATAGTCGGCAGAGCGGCATACTCAAAGGAAGGGGCAGGGTTACCATCAGCAGAGTTGATGGTCACAAGTTGACCCGAGGCTTTCGTCACTGAAGTGCTGTAAGGCTGGTGTGCCTTTCACAAGTCTGAGGAGCGTCTCGTCTGCACCGTTTTCCCTGGAAAGTCACCGTGTGCCGAAAGTGTCGTCTGTGCCTTCTGAGCAACGTCCAGCCCCACGGTCTTTGAGCTCTCGGTATGCAGAAGGCCCGGCAACCAAGGGTTTCCTCTGTCAGAGAGCTGGATACCCAGAGCTTACAAGACTCTCCAGGCACACGTTTCTCCCTGGTCGTCCGGGCAAAGCAAGGGGGACCTCAGATTGTAAACCTGAGCTGCACTGGGCAAAACCTGCGATTACAAGGCTTCTCGGAATTTATAGGGGACGTCTTGCTCCCACAGGCAGCACGTCGACTTCTGGTCCAGCTGGAGAAATGTGCTCTCATCCTCTGATGATGGTTAGGCTGTCGTGTGGTAAGGAAAGCCCGCATATGCCTTGGTCAGCGCTGGAGGGCGGCAGCTTCCAAGAAGCCTTAGTGAGTGCAGTGGCTGAATGCCGTTATCCCTCTCAGGGTGGCGCGGCCTCTCGCGGCTGGGCCCTGGTCATGGAAGGACACGGAGTACCCCAAAGGGTCATCAGTGGCTTCTGAGCAACTTCAGGCCCCGTGGGACATTGGGCTGAACCTGATGCCCGCAGAGGGAAGGGCCACTAAACAGCCAGCTCCTGCTACACCTGCACTCCTGGACACCAGCCTCAGGAACATGCTGGTGGACGGTCTCGTGTACAATCCATGTCAGCCTTCAGGCGAAAATCTCAGATGCCCTGAGACCTACACGGTGCAGGGAAGTGAACCTAGAAACTCAAAGCTGACGACGCTTAACCTCACGCAGAAACGTGACTCGGTATCCCCTCACCCCCTATAATGACGAACACATTTCCGGTACCATTGCTAGGCCTTTGAAAGGGGCACCGTCACCGAAGCCTGACTGAGGCATTGTCTCGGCTAAGCCCGTCACCTCACGCAGAAACACTGCTTACCAAAGTGGCCTCACGGAAGCGCCTAGTTCTTCGCGTGTGTTTCTTTTCACCCCGGTAGAAGGTGCTGCTGCCCAGGCTACGTGTCCACAACGAGAAAGGAGCCTGAGGGGAAAGAATTATTTACCCCTTTGAAAACTAGGACGCTTGAGGCCAAAAGACTGAATAAAAAGCCCTGCGCGCCTCACCTACTACACCCTGCAGGAATACCCGGGGAGGAACGCAGGGTTTCCTCAAAGAAAGAGCGTGCTTGCAGTTTCTTGCTAGGAGCACATCCAGCAGTGGACTTCACCTAGGGCGAGTGTCAGCTGAGCGCCAGGCTCAAAGTAAGGTGCAGGAACATGGTGGTGGACGTGTGTACCACAGGTGGCATCTGTGCCTGCTGAACACCCTCCAGCCACATGGGTCTTTGGGCTCTACTCTTTGGGACGCAGAAGGCCGGGCAACAAAGTCTTTCCTCCATCGGAGAGCTAGATTTCCAGAGCTTGGAAGAAGCCTGAAGATCACGTTTCTCACCGGGCTTCCGGGTAATGCAAGGGGGCCTCATTTTGTAAAGCTGAGGTGCTTTGAGAGAAACGCCATGCCTGACCGGCTTCTCGGCATTCACACCTGACCTCTTGCTCCCTCAAGCAGCACCTCGACCCCAGACACAGTGAGAGAACTGTGCAGTCGTCCTCGGAAGATTGCTAGCCCTTGGCAAGATATACCGTGACCGAGGGGAAACGAAGGCGTTCACTTACTCGTGCAATTCAGGAGGAACACATGTTTCCCAAAGTGCTTTCAGGGAAGGGGTCCAGTGTGCGACCTGTGTCTCTTTTGGCTGCTCGGGAACTTCAGCTACCTGAGCTGGGTGTCCATCGTGAAAAGGGCGTCGGACGAGAAAAGTGAAATTTGGCCTGTTGGCAACCCAGAGAGCTGCGTCCTCGGAGCTCCATGAAAAACAGCCCCGTCGCCTGTCTTGGATTCACCGTAGGAGTTCCCTGGGAGGCAAAGTGAGGCAGAGTGGGTTTTCTCGAAAGGACGTGGGTGCATGCAGTTCAGTGCTCGGAGCTCATCCCAAAGCCTTCTGGCTCGTGGTTAGGAAGCCTGCCCACATGCTGCAAAAGGAAGGTCCGCGTGTGCCATGGAAAGTGTTGGCGTGCATTACGGTTCCCGAGAAGGCTTAGTGAATGTGCTGCTTTAACTCTGGTAGGCCTCTCAGGACTGCGAGTTCACTCGCGCCTGGAGCCGGCTCGTGGAAGAGCACGGGGTCCCCAACGTGTTATCTGTGGCCTGTGAGCAACCTCCAGCCCCATGGGTCATTGCGTTCCACTCTAGGCATGCAGAGGGCACGGCACCACGCGACCTGCTCCGGCAGAGAGCCAGATCTCCACCTCTGGAAACCAGTCTCAGGAACACGGTGGCGGACGGTGTCACGTGCAATGCTTGTCAGACTCCCAGCGAAGTTCTGAAATGCGCTGAGCCTTACTCGGTGATTAGCATTGCTTCTACGAACTCCAAGCTGACGACCCCTTACCTCAAGCAGAAACGTGACTTTGGAAGCAGCCCGAAAAGCCGGACGCATTTTCCGAAGCACTGCTAGGCCACAGAACTTTCCAATGTCGCCAAAGCCTGACTGAAGCACTGTTTTGGCTAGGCCCCCACCTGTCGCAGTACCTCTGCTTACAAAAGTGTCCTCACGGGAGAGCCTGGTGTGTCGCATGGCTCTCTGGTCCCTGGGCAGAAGGTGCCGGTCCACAGGCTGGAGGTCCACGTAGAAGCTGGAGCCTGAAGGGTAAAGCATGATTTGCCCCTTTGGAAAGCAGGAGACTTGGGGCAGGAAACGGAAGGAGAAGCACAGGGGTCGCTCATCCTGGACACCCTGCAGGAATTCCCCGGGAGGAAAAGTGAGATTTCTCGAGAGAAACAGTGCGCCTGCCATTCCTTGCCCGGAGCTCATCCAGCAGAGTACTTCAGCTAAGGCGATAGTCGGCAGAGCGGCATACTCAAAGGAAGGGGCAGGGTTACCATCAGCAGAGTTGATGGTCACAAGTTGACCCGAGGCTTTCGTCACTGAAGTGCTGTAAGGCTGGTGTGCCTTTCACAAGTCTGAGGAGCGTCTCGTCTGCACCGTTTTCCCTGGAAAGTCACCGTGTGCCGAAAGTGTCGTCTGTGCCTTCTGAGCAACGTCCAGCCCCACGGTCTTTGAGCTCTCGGTATGCAGAAGGCCCGGCAACCAAGGGTTTCCTCTGTCAGAGAGCTGGATACCCAGAGCTTACAAGACTCTCCAGGCACACGTTTCTCCCTGGTCGTCCGGGCAAAGCAAGGGGGACCTCAGATTGTAAACCTGAGCTGCACTGGGCAAAACCTGCGATTACAAGGCTTCTCGGAATTTATAGGGGACGTCTTGCTCCCACAGGCAGCACGTCGACTTCTGGTCCAGCTGGAGAAATGTGCTCTCATCCTCTGATGATGGTTAGGCTGTCGTGTGGTAAGGAAAGCCCGCATATGCCTTGGTCAGCGCTGGAGGGCGGCAGCTTCCAAGAAGCCTTAGTGAGTGCAGTGGCTGAATGCCGTTATCCCTCTCAGGGTGGCGCGGCCTCTCGCGGCTGGGCCCTGGTCATGGAAGGACACGGAGTACCCCAAAGGGTCATCAGTGGCTTCTGAGCAACTTCAGGCCCCGTGGGACATTGGGCTGAACCTGATGCCCGCAGAGGGAAGGGCCACTAAACAGCCAGCTCCTGCTACACCTGCACTCCTGGACACCAGCCTCAGGAACATGCTGGTGGACGGTCTCGTGTACAATCCATGTCAGCCTTCAGGCGAAAATCTCAGATGCCCTGAGACCTACACGGTGCAGGGAAGTGAACCTAGAAACTCAAAGCTGACGACGCTTAACCTCACGCAGAAACGTGACTCGGTATCCCCTCACCCCCTATAATGACGAACACATTTCCGGTACCATTGCTAGGCCTTTGAAAGGGGCACCGTCACCGAAGCCTGACTGAGGCATTGTCTCGGCTAAGCCCGTCACCTCACACAGAAACACTGCTTACCAAAGTGGCCTCACGGAAGCGCCTAGTTCTTCGCGTGTGTTTCTTTTCACCCCGGTAGAAGGTGCTGCTGCCCAGGCTACGTGTCCACAACGAGAAAGGAGCCTGAGGGGAAAGAATTATTTACCCCTTTGAAAACTAGGACGCTTGAGGCCAAAAGACTGAATAAAAAGCCCTGCGCGCCTCACCTACTACACCCTGCAGGAATACCCGGGGAGGAACGCAGGGTTTCCTCAAAGAAAGAGCGTGCTTGCAGTTTCTTGCTAGGAGCACATCCAGCAGTGGACTTCACCTAGGGCGAGTGTCAGCTGAGCGCCAGGCTCAAAGTAAGGTGCAGGAACATGGTGGTGGACGTGTGTACCACAGGTGGCATCTGTGCCTGCTGAACACCCTCCAGCCACATGGGTCTTTGGGCTCTACTCTTTGGGACGCAGAAGGCCGGGCAACAAAGTCTTTCCTCCATCGGAGAGCTAGATTTCCAGAGCTTGGAAGAAGCCTGAAGATCACGTTTCTCACCGGGCTTCCGGGTAATGCAAGGGGGCCTCATTTTGTAAAGCTGAGGTGCTTTGAGAGAAACGCCATGCCTGACCGGCTTCTCGGCATTCACACCTGACCTCTTGCTCCCTCAAGCAGCACCTCGACCCCAGACACAGTGAGAGAACTGTGCAGTCGTCCTCGGAAGATTGCTAGCCCTTGGCAAGATATACCGTGACCGAGGGGAAACGAAGGCGTTCACTTACTCGTGCAATTCAGGAGGAACACATGTTTCCCAAAGTGCTTTCAGGGAAGGGGTCCAGTGTGCGACCTGTGTCTCTTTTGGCTGCTCGGGAACTTCAGCTACCTGAGCTGGGTGTCCATCGTGAAAAGGGCGTCGGACGAGAAAAGTGAAATTTGGCCTGTTGGCAACCCAGAGAGCTGCGTCCTCGGAGCTCCATGAAAAACAGCCCCGTCGCCTGTCTTGGATTCACCGTAGGAGTTCCCTGGGAGGCAAAGTGAGGCAGAGTGGGTTTTCTCGAAAGGACGTGGGTGCATGCAGTTCAGTGCTCGGAGCTCATCCCAAAGCCTTCTGGCTCGTGGTTAGGAAGCCTGCCCACATGCTGCAAAAGGAAGGTCCGCGTGTGCCATGGAAAGTGTTGGCGTGCATTACGGTTCCCGAGAAGGCTTAGTGAATGTGCTGCTTTAACTCTGGTAGGCCTCTCAGGACTGCGAGTTCACTCGCGCCTGGAGCCGGCTCGTGGAAGAGCACGGGGTCCCCAACGTGTTATCTGTGGCCTGTGAGCAACCTCCAGCCCCATGGGTCATTGCGTTCCACTCTAGGCATGCAGAGGGCACGGCACCACGCGACCTGCTCCGGCAGAGAGCCAGATCTCCACCTCTGGAAACCAGTCTCAGGAACACGGTGGCGGACGGTGTCACGTGCAATGCTTGTCAGACTCCCAGCGAAGTTCTGAAATGCGCTGAGCCTTACTCGGTGATTAGCATTGCTTCTACGAACTCCAAGCTGACGACCCCTTACCTCAAGCAGAAACGTGACTTTGGAAGCAGCCCGAAAAGCCGGACGCATTTTCCGAAGCACTGCTAGGCCACAGAACTTTCCAATGTCGCCAAAGCCTGACTGAAGCACTGTTTTGGCTAGGCCCCCACCTGTCGCAGTACCTCTGCTTACAAAAGTGTCCTCACGGGAGAGCCTGGTGTGTCGCATGGCTCTCTGGTCCCTGGGCAGAAGGTGCCGGTCCACAGGCTGGAGGTCCACGTAGAAGCTGGAGCCTGAAGGGTAAAGCATGATTTGCCCCTTTGGAAAGCAGGAGACTTGGGGCAGGAAACGGAAGGAGAAGCACAGGGGTCGCTCATCCTGGACACCCTGCAGGAATTCCCCGGGAGGAAAAGTGAGATTTCTCGAGAGAAACAGTGCGCCTGCCATTCCTTGCCCGGAGCTCATCCAGCAGAGTACTTCAGCTAAGACGATAGTCGGCAGAGCGGCATACTCAAAGGAAGGGGCAGGGTTACCATCAGCAGAGTTGATGGTCACAAGTTGACCCGAGGCTTTCGTCACTGAAGTGCTGTAAGGCTGGTGTGCCTTTCACAAGTCTGAGGAGCGTCTCGTCTGCACCGTTTTCCCTGGAAAGTCACCGTGTGCCGAAAGTGTCGTCTGTGCCTTCTGAGCAACGTCCAGCCCCACGGTCTTTGAGCTCTCGGTATGCAGAAGGCCCGGCAACCAAGGGTTTCCTCTGTCAGAGAGCTGGATACCCAGAGCTTACAAGACTCTCCAGGCACACGTTTCTCCCTGGTCGTCCGGGCAAAGCAAGGGGGACCTCAGATTGTAAACCTGAGCTGCACTGGGCAAAACCTGCGATTACAAGGCTTCTCGGAATTTATAGGGGACGTCTTGCTCCCACAGGCAGCACGTCGACTTCTGGTCCAGCTGGAGAAATGTGCTCTCATCCTCTGATGATGGTTAGGCTGTCGTGTGGTAAGGAAAGTCCGCATATGCCTTGGTCAGCGCTGGAGGGCGGCAGCTTCCAAGAAGCCTTAGTGAGTGCAGTGGCTGAATGCCGTTATCCCTCTCAGGGTGGCGCGGCCTCTCGCGGCTGGGCCCTGGTCATGGAAGGACACGGAGTACCCCAAAGGGTCATCAGTGGCTTCTGAGCAACTTCAGGCCCCGTGGGACATTGGGCTGAACCTGATGCCCGCAGAGGGAAGGGCCACTAAACAGCCAGCTCCTGCTACACCTGCACTCCTGGACACCAGCCTCAGGAACATGCTGGTGGACGGTCTCGTGTACAATCCATGTCAGCCTTCAGGCGAAAATCTCAGATGCCCTGAGACCTACACGGTGCAGGGAAGTGAACCTAGAAACTCAAAGCTGACGACGCTTAACCTCACGCAGAAACGTGACTCGGTATCCCCTCACCCCCTATAATGACGAACACATTTCCGGTACCATTGCTAGGCCTTTGAAAGGGGCACCGTCACCGAAGCCTGACTGAGGCATTGTCTCGGCTAAGCCCGTCACCTCACGCAGAAACACTGCTTACCAAAGTGGCCTCACGGAAGCGCCTAGTTCTTCGCGTGTGTTTCTTTTCACCCCGGTAGAAGGTGCTGCTGCCCAGGCTACGTGTCCACAACGAGAAAGGAGCCTGAGGGGAAAGAATTATTTACCCCTTTGAAAACTAGGACGCTTGAGGCCAAAAGACTGAATAAAAAGCCCTGCGCGCCTCACCTACTACACCCTGCAGGAATACCCGGGGAGGAACGCAGGGTTTCCTCAAAGAAAGAGCGTGCTTGCAGTTTCTTGCTAGGAGCACATCCAGCAGTGGACTTCACCTAGGGCGAGTGTCAGCTGAGCGCCAGGCTCAAAGTAAGGTGCAGGAACATGGTGGTGGACGTGTGTACCACAGGTGGCATCTGTGCCTGCTGAACACCCTCCAGCCACATGGGTCTTTGGGCTCTACTCTTTGGGACGCAGAAGGCCGGGCAACAAAGTCTTTCCTCCATCGGAGAGCTAGATTTCCAGAGCTTGGAAGAAGCCTGAAGATCACGTTTCTCACCGGGCTTCCGGGTAATGCAAGGGGGCCTCATTTTGTAAAGCTGAGGTGCTTTGAGAGAAACGCCATGCCTGACCGGCTTCTCGGCATTCACACCTGACCTCTTGCTCCCTCAAGCAGCACCTCGACCCCAGACACAGTGAGAGAACTGTGCAGTCGTCCTCGGAAGATTGCTAGCCCTTGGCAAGATATACCGTGACCGAGGGGAAACGAAGGCGTTCACTTACTCGTGCAATTCAGGAGGAACACATGTTTCCCAAAGTGCTTTCAGGGAAGGGGTCCAGTGTGCGACCTGTGTCTCTTTTGGCTGCTCGGGAACTTCAGCTACCTGAGCTGGGTGTCCATCGTGAAAAGGGCGTCGGACGAGAAAAGTGAAATTTGGCCTGTTGGCAACCCAGAGAGCTGCGTCCTCGGAGCTCCATGAAAAACAGCCCCGTCGCCTGTCTTGGATTCACCGTAGGAGTTCCCTGGGAGGCAAAGTGAGGCAGAGTGGGTTTTCTCGAAAGGACGTGGGTGCATGCAGTTCAGTGCTCGGAGCTCATCCCAAAGCCTTCTGGCTCGTGGTTAGGAAGCCTGCCCACATGCTGCAAAAGGAAGGTCCGCGTGTGCCATGGAAAGTGTTGGCGTGCATTACGGTTCCCGAGAAGGCTTAGTGAATGTGCTGCTTTAACTCTGGTAGGCCTCTCAGGACTGCGAGTTCACTCGCGCCTGGAGCCGGCTCGTGGAAGAGCACGGGGTCCCCAACGTGTTATCTGTGGCCTGTGAGCAACCTCCAGCCCCATGGGTCATTGCGTTCCACTCTAGGCATGCAGAGGGCACGGCACCACGCGACCTGCTCCGGCAGAGAGCCAGATCTCCACCTCTGGAAACCAGTCTCAGGAACACGGTGGCGGACGGTGTCACGTGCAATGCTTGTCAGACTCCCAGCGAAGTTCTGAAATGCGCTGAGCCTTACTCGGTGATTAGCATTGCTTCTACGAACTCCAAGCTGACGACCCCTTACCTCAAGCAGAAACGTGACTTTGGAAGCAGCCCGAAAAGCCGGACGCATTTTCCGAAGCACTGCTAGGCCACAGAACTTTCCAATGTCGCCAAAGCCTGACTGAAGCACTGTTTTGGCTAGGCCCCCACCTGTCGCAGTACCTCTGCTTACAAAAGTGTCCTCACGGGAGAGCCTGGTGTGTCGCATGGCTCTCTGGTCCCTGGGCAGAAGGTGCCGGTCCACAGGCTGGAGGTCCACGTAGAAGCTGGAGCCTGAAGGGTAAAGCATGATTTGCCCCTTTGGAAAGCAGGAGACTTGGGGCAGGAAACGGAAGGAGAAGCACAGGGGTCGCTCATCCTGGACACCCTGCAGGAATTCCCCGGGAGGAAAAGTGAGATTTCTCGAGAGAAACAGTGCGCCTGCCATTCCTTGCCCGGAGCTCATCCAGCAGAGTACTTCAGCTAAGGCGATAGTCGGCAGAGCGGCATACTCAAAGGAAGGGGCAGGGTTACCATCAGCAGAGTTGATGGTCACAAGTTGACCCGAGGCTTTCGTCACTGAAGTGCTGTAAGGCTGGTGTGCCTTTCACAAGTCTGAGGAGCGTCTCGTCTGCACCGTTTTCCCTGGAAAGTCACCGTGTGCCGAAAGTGTCGTCTGTGCCTTCTGAGCAACGTCCAGCCCCACGGTCTTTGAGCTCTCGGTATGCAGAAGGCCCGGCAACCAAGGGTTTCCTCTGTCAGAGAGCTGGATACCCAGAGCTTACAAGACTCTCCAGGCACACGTTTCTCCCTGGTCGTCCGGGCAAAGCAAGGGGGACCTCAGATTGTAAACCTGAGCTGCACTGGGCAAAACCTGCGATTACAAGGCTTCTCGGAATTTATAGGGGACGTCTTGCTCCCACAGGCAGCACGTCGACTTCTGGTCCAGCTGGAGAAATGTGCTCTCATCCTCTGATGATGGTTAGGCTGTCGTGTGGTAAGGAAAGCCCGCATATGCCTTGGTCAGCGCTGGAGGGCGGCAGCTTCCAAGAAGCCTTAGTGAGTGCAGTGGCTGAATGCCGTTATCCCTCTCAGGGTGGCGCGGCCTCTCGCGGCTGGGCCCTGGTCATGGAAGGACACGGAGTACCCCAAAGGGTCATCAGTGGCTTCTGAGCAACTTCAGGCCCCGTGGGACATTGGGCTGAACCTGATGCCCGCAGAGGGAAGGGCCACTAAACAGCCAGCTCCTGCTACACCTGCACTCCTGGACACCAGCCTCAGGAACATGCTGGTGGACGGTCTCGTGTACAATCCATGTCAGCCTTCAGGCGAAAATCTCAGATGCCCTGAGACCTACACGGTGCAGGGAAGTGAACCTAGAAACTCAAAGCTGACGACGCTTAACCTCACGCAGAAACGTGACTCGGTATCCCCTCACCCCCTATAATGACGAACACATTTCCGGTACCATTGCTAGGCCTTTGAAAGGGGCACCGTCACCGAAGCCTGACTGAGGCATTGTCTCGGCTAAGCCCGTCACCTCACGCAGAAACACTGCTTACCAAAGTGGCCTCACGGAAGCGCCTAGTTCTTCGCGTGTGTTTCTTTTCACCCCGGTAGAAGGTGCTGCTGCCCAGGCTACGTGTCCACAACGAGAAAGGAGCCTGAGGGGAAAGAATTATTTACCCCTTTGAAAACTAGGACGCTTGAGGCCAAAAGACTGAATAAAAAGCCCTGCGCGCCTCACCTACTACACCCTGCAGGAATACCCGGGGAGGAACGCAGGGTTTCCTCAAAGAAAGAGCGTGCTTGCAGTTTCTTGCTAGGAGCACATCCAGCAGTGGACTTCACCTAGGGCGAGTGTCAGCTGAGCGCCAGGCTCAAAGTAAGGTGCAGGAACATGGTGGTGGACGTGTGTACCACAGGTGGCATCTGTGCCTGCTGAACACCCTCCAGCCACATGGGTCTTTGGGCTCTACTCTTTGGGACGCAGAAGGCCGGGCAACAAAGTCTTTCCTCCATCGGAGAGCTAGATTTCCAGAGCTTGGAAGAAGCCTGAAGATCACGTTTCTCACCGGGCTTCCGGGTAATGCAAGGGGGCCTCATTTTGTAAAGCTGAGGTGCTTTGAGAGAAACGCCATGCCTGACCGGCTTCTCGGCATTCACACCTGACCTCTTGCTCCCTCAAGCAGCACCTCGACCCCAGACACAGTGAGAGAACTGTGCAGTCGTCCTCGGAAGATTGCTAGCCCTTGGCAAGATATACCGTGACCGAGGGGAAACGAAGGCGTTCACTTACTCGTGCAATTCAGGAGGAACACATGTTTCCCAAAGTGCTTTCAGGGAAGGGGTCCAGTGTGCGACCTGTGTCTCTTTTGGCTGCTCGGGAACTTCAGCTACCTGAGCTGGGTGTCCATCGTGAAAAGGGCGTCGGACGAGAAAAGTGAAATTTGGCCTGTTGGCAACCCAGAGAGCTGCGTCCTCGGAGCTCCATGAAAAACAGCCCCGTCGCCTGTCTTGGATTCACCGTAGGAGTTCCCTGGGAGGCAAAGTGAGGCAGAGTGGGTTTTCTCGAAAGGACGTGGGTGCATGCAGTTCAGTGCTCGGAGCTCATCCCAAAGCCTTCTGGCTCGTGGTTAGGAAGCCTGCCCACATGCTGCAAAAGGAAGGTCCGCGTGTGCCATGGAAAGTGTTGGCGTGCATTACGGTTCCCGAGAAGGCTTAGTGAATGTGCTGCTTTAACTCTGGTAGGCCTCTCAGGACTGCGAGTTCACTCGCGCCTGGAGCCGGCTCGTGGAAGAGCACGGGGTCCCCAACGTGTTATCTGTGGCCTGTGAGCAACCTCCAGCCCCATGGGTCATTGCGTTCCACTCTAGGCATGCAGAGGGCACGGCACCACGCGACCTGCTGCGGCAGAGAGCCAGATCTCCACCTCTGGAAACCAGTCTCAGGAACACGGTGGTGGACGGTGTCACGTGCAATGCTTGTCAGACTCCCAGCGAAGTTCTGAAATGCACTGAGCCTTACTCGGTGATTAGCATTGCTTCTATGAACTCCAAGCTGACGACCACTTACCTCAAGCAGAAACGTGACTTTGGAAGCAGCCCGAAAAGCCGGACGCATTTTCCGAAGCACTGCTAGGCCACAGAACTTTCCAATGTCGCCAAAGCCTGACTGAAGCACTGTTTTGGCTAGGCCCCCACCTGTCGCAGTACCTCTGCTTACAAAAGTGTCCTCACGGGAGAGCCTGGTGTGTCGCATGGCTCTCTGGTCCCTGGGCAGAAGGTGCCGGTCCACAGGCTGGAGGTCCACGTAGAAGCTGGAGCCTGAAGGGTAAAGCATGATTTGCCCCTTTGGAAAGCAGGAGACTTGGGGCAGGAAACGGAAGGAGAAGCACAGGGGTCGCTCATCCTGGACACCCTGCAGGAATTCCCCGGGAGGAAAAGTGAGATTTCTCGAGAGAAACAGTGCGCCTGCCATTCCTTGCCCGGAGCTCATCCAGCAGAGTACTTCAGCTAAGGCGATAGTCGGCAGAGCGGCATACTCAAAGGAAGGGGCAGGGTTACCATCAGCAGAGTTGATGGTCACAAGTTGACCCGAGGCTTTCGTCACTGAAGTGCTGTAAGGCTGGTGTGCCTTTCACAAGTCTGAGGAGCGTCTCGTCTGCACCGTTTTCCCTGGAAAGTCACCGTGTGCCGAAAGTGTCGTCTGTGCCTTCTGAGCAACGTCCAGCCCCACGGTCTTTGAGCTCTCGGTATGCAGAAGGCCCGGCAACCAAGGGTTTCCTCTGTCAGAGAGCTGGATACCCAGAGCTTACAAGACTCTCCAGGCACACGTTTCTCCCTGGTCGTCCGGGCAAAGCAAGGGGGACCTCAGATTGTAAACCTGAGCTGCACTGGTCAAAACCTGCGATTACAAGGCTTCTCGGAATTTATATGGGACGTCTTGCTCCCACAGGCAGCACGTCGACTTCTGGTCCAGCTGGAGAAATGTGCTCTCATCCTCTGATGATGGTTAGGCTGTCGTGTGGTAAGGAAAGTCCGCATATGCCTTGGTCAGCGCTGGAGGGCGGCAGCTTCCAAGAAGCCTTAGTGAGTGCAGTGGCTGAATGCCGTTATCCCTCTCAGGGTGGCGCGGCCTCTCGCGGCTGGGCCCTGGTCATGGAAGGACACGGAGTACCCCAAAGGGTCATCAGTGGCTTCTGAGCAACTTCAGGCCCCGTGGGACATTGGGCTGAACCTGATGCCCGCAGAGGGAAGGGCCACTAAACAGCCAGCTCCTGCTACACCTGCACTCCTGGACACCAGCCTCAGGAACATGCTGGTGGACGGTCTCGTGTACAATCCATGTCAGCCTTCAGGCGAAAATCTCAGATGCCCTGAGACCTACACGGTGCAGGGAAGTGAACCTAGAAACTCAAAGCTGACGACGCTTAACCTCACGCAGAAACGTGACTCGGTATCCCCTCACCCCCTATAATGACGAACACATTTCCGGTACCATTGCTAGGCCTTTGAAAGGGGCACCGTCACCGAAGCCTGACTGAGGCATTGTCTCGGCTAAGCCCGTCACCTCACGCAGAAACACTGCTTACCAAAGTGGCCTCACGGAAGCGCCTAGTTCTTCGCGTGTGTTTCTTTTCACCCCGGTAGAAGGTGCTGCTGCCCAGGCTACGTGTCCACAACGAGAAAGGAGCCTGAGGGGAAAGAATTATTTACCCCTTTGAAAACTAGGACGCTTGAGGCCAAAAGACTGAATAAAAAGCCCTGCGCGCCTCACCTACTACACCCTGCAGGAATACCCGGGGAGGAACGCAGGGTTTCCTCAAAGAAAGAGCGTGCTTGCAGTTTCTTGCTAGGAGCACATCCAGCAGTGGACTTCACCTAGGGCGAGTGTCAGCTGAGCGCCAGGCTCAAAGTAAGGTGCAGGAACATGGTGGTGGACGTGTGTACCACAGGTGGCATCTGTGCCTGCTGAACACCCTCCAGCCACATGGGTCTTTGGGCTCTACTCTTTGGGACGCAGAAGGCCGGGCAACAAAGTCTTTCCTCCATCGGAGAGCTAGATTTCCAGAGCTTGGAAGAAGCCTGAAGATCACGTTTCTCACCGGGCTTCCGGGTAATGCAAGGGGGCCTCATTTTGTAAAGCTGAGGTGCTTTGAGAGAAACGCCATGCCTGACCGGCTTCTCGGCATTCACACCTGACCTCTTGCTCCCTCAAGCAGCACCTCGACCCCAGACACAGTGAGAGAACTGTGCAGTCGTCCTCGGAAGATTGCTAGCCCTTGGCAAGATATACCGTGACCGAGGGGAAACGAAGGCGTTCACTTACTCGTGCAATTCAGGAGGAACACATGTTTCCCAAAGTGCTTTCAGGGAAGGGGTCCAGTGTGCGACCTGTGTCTCTTTTGGCTGCTCGGGAACTTCAGCTACCTGAGCTGGGTGTCCATCGTGAAAAGGGCGTCGGACGAGAAAAGTGAAATTTGGCCTGTTGGCAACCCAGAGAGCTGCGTCCTCGGAGCTCCATGAAAAACAGCCCCGTCGCCTGTCTTGGATTCACCGTAGGAGTTCCCTGGGAGGCAAAGTGAGGCAGAGTGGGTTTTCTCGAAAGGACGTGGGTGCATGCAGTTCAGTGCTCGGAGCTCATCCCAAAGCCTTCTGGCTCGTGGTTAGGAAGCCTGCCCACATGCTGCAAAAGGAAGGTCCGCGTGTGCCATGGAAAGTGTTGGCGTGCATTACGGTTCCCGAGAAGGCTTAGTGAATGTGCTGCTTTAACTCTGGTAGGCCTCTCAGGACTGCGAGTTCACTCGCGCCTGGAGCCGGCTCGTGGAAGAGCACGGGGTCCCCAACGTGTTATCTGTGGCCTGTGAGCAACCTCCAGCCCCATGGGTCATTGCGTTCCACTCTAGGCATGCAGAGGGCACGGCACCACGCGACCTGCTCCGGCAGAGAGCCAGATCTCCACCTCTGGAAACCAGTCTCAGGAACACGGTGGCGGACGGTGTCACGTGCAATGCTTGTCAGACTCCCAGCGAAGTTCTGAAATGCGCTGAGCCTTACTCGGTGATTAGCATTGCTTCTACGAACTCCAAGCTGACGACCCCTTACCTCAAGCAGAAACGTGACTTTGGAAGCAGCCCGAAAAGCCGGACGCATTTTCCGAAGCACTGCTAGGCCACAGAACTTTCCAATGTCGCCAAAGCCTGACTGAAGCACTGTTTTGGCTAGGCCCCCACCTGTCGCAGTACCTCTGCTTACAAAAGTGTCCTCACGGGAGAGCCTGGTGTGTCGCATGGCTCTCTGGTCCCTGGGCAGAAGGTGCCGGTCCACAGGCTGGAGGTCCACGTAGAAGCTGGAGCCTGAAGGGTAAAGCATGATTTGCCCCTTTGGAAAGCAGGAGACTTGGGGCAGGAAACGGAAGGAGAAGCACAGGGGTCGCTCATCCTGGACACCCTGCAGGAATTCCCCGGGAGGAAAAGTGAGATTTCTCGAGAGAAACAGTGCGCCTGCCATTCCTTGCCCGGAGCTCATCCAGCAGAGTACTTCAGCTAAGGCGATAGTCGGCAGAGCGGCATACTCAAAGGAAGGGGCAGGGTTACCATCAGCAGAGTTGATGGTCACAAGTTGACCCGAGGCTTTCGTCACTGAAGTGCTGTAAGGCTGGTGTGCCTTTCACAAGTCTGAGGAGCGTCTCGTCTGCACCGTTTTCCCTGGAAAGTCACCGTGTGCCGAAAGTGTCGTCTGTGCCTTCTGAGCAACGTCCAGCCCCACGGTCTTTGAGCTCTCGGTATGCAGAAGGCCCGGCAACCAAGGGTTTCCTCTGTCAGAGAGCTGGATACCCAGAGCTTACAAGACTCTCCAGGCACACGTTTCTCCCTGGTCGTCCGGGCAAAGCAAGGGGGACCTCAGATTGTAAACCTGAGCTGCACTGGTCAAAACCTGCGATTACAAGGCTTCTCGGAATTTATAGGGGACGTCTTGCTCCCACAGGCAGCACGTCGACTTCTGGTCCAGCTGGAGAAATGTGCTCTCATCCTCTGATGATGGTTAGGCTGTCGTGTGGTAAGGAAAGCCCGCATATGCCTTGGTCAGCGCTGGAGGGCGGCAGCTTCCAAGAAGCCTTAGTGAGTGCAGTGGCTGAATGCCGTTATCCCTCTCAGGGTGGCGCGGCCTCTCGCGGCTGGGCCCTGGTCATGGAAGGACACGGAGTACCCCAAAGGGTCATCAGTGGCTTCTGAGCAACTTCAGGCCCCGTGGGACATTGGGCTGAACCTGATGCCCGCAGAGGGAAGGGCCACTAAACAGCCAGCTCCTGCTACACCTGCACTCCTGGACACCAGCCTCAGGAACATGCTGGTGGACGGTCTCGTGTACAATCCATGTCAGCCTTCAGGCGAAAATCTCAGATGCCCTGAGACCTACACGGTGCAGGGAAGTGAACCTAGAAACTCAAAGCTGACGACGCTTAACCTCACGCAGAAACGTGACTCGGTATCCCCTCACCCCCTATAATGACGAACACATTTCCGGTACCATTGCTAGGCCTTTGAAAGGGGCACCGTCACCGAAGCCTGACTGAGGCATTGTCTCGGCTAAGCCCGTCACCTCACGCAGAAACACTGCTTACCAAAGTGGCCTCACGGAAGCGCCTAGTTCTTCGCGTGTGTTTCTTTTCACCCCGGTAGAAGGTGCTGCTGCCCAGGCTACGTGTCCACAACGAGAAAGGAGCCTGAGGGGAAAGAATTATTTACCCCTTTGAAAACTAGGACGCTTCAGGCCAAAAGACTGAATAAAAAGCCCTGCGCGCCTCACCTACTACACCCTGCAGGAATACCCGGGGAGGAACGCAGGGTTTCCTCAAAGAAAGAGCGTGCTTGCAGTTTCTTGCTAGGAGCACATCCAGCAGTGGACTTCACCTAGGGCGAGTGTCAGCTGAGCGCCAGGCTCAAAGTAAGGTGCAGGAACATGGTGGTGGACGTGTGTACCACAGGTGGCATCTGTGCCTGCTGAACACCCTCCAGCCACATGGGTCTTTGGGCTCTACTCTTTGGGACGCAGAAGGCCGGGCAACAAAGTCTTTCCTCCATCGGAGAGCTAGATTTCCAGAGCTTGGAAGAAGCCTGAAGATCACGTTTCTCACCGGGCTTCCGGGTAATGCAAGGGGGCCTCATTTTGTAAAGCTGAGGTGCTTTGAGAGAAACGCCATGCCTGACCGGCTTCTCGGCATTCACACCTGACCTCTTGCTCCCTCAAGCAGCACCTCGACCCCAGACACAGTGAGAGAACTGTGCAGTCGTCCTCGGAAGATTGCTAGCCCTTGGCAAGATATACCGTGACCGAGGGGAAACGAAGGCGTTCACTTACTCGTGCAATTCAGGAGGAACACATGTTTCCCAAAGTGCTTTCAGGGAAGGGGTCCAGTGTGCGACCTGTGTCTCTTTTGGCTGCTCGGGAACTTCAGCTACCTGAGCTGGGTGTCCATCGTGAAAAGGGCGTCGGACGAGAAAAGTGAAATTTGGCCTGTTGGCAACCCAGAGAGCTGCGTCCTCGGAGCTCCATGAAAAACAGCCCCGTCGCCTGTCTTGGATTCACCGTAGGAGTTCCCTGGGAGGCAAAGTGAGGCAGAGTGGGTTTTCTCGAAAGGACGTGGGTGCATGCAGTTCAGTGCTCGGAGCTCATCCCAAAGCCTTCTGGCTCGTGGTTAGGAAGCCTGCCCACATGCTGCAAAAGGAAGGTCCGCGTGTGCCATGGAAAGTGTTGGCGTGCATTACGGTTCCCGAGAAGGCTTAGTGAATGTGCTGCTTTAACTCTGGTAGGCCTCTCAGGACTGCGAGTTCACTCGCGCCTGGAGCCGGCTCGTGGAAGAGCACGGGGTCCCCAACGTGTTATCTGTGGCCTGTGAGCAACCTCCAGCCCCATGGGTCATTGCGTTCCACTCTAGGCATGCAGAGGGCACGGCACCACGCGACCTGCTCCGGCAGAGAGCCAGATCTCCACCTCTGGAAACCAGTCTCAGGAACACGGTGGCGGACGGTGTCACGTGCAATGCTTGTCAGACTCCCAGCGAAGTTCTGAAATGCGCTGAGCCTTACTCGGTGATTAGCATTGCTTCTACGAACTCCAAGCTGACGACCCCTTACCTCAAGCAGAAACGTGACTTTGGAAGCAGCCCGAAAAGCCGGACGCATTTTCCGAAGCACTGCTAGGCCACAGAACTTTCCAATGTCGCCAAAGCCTGACTGAAGCACTGTTTTGGCTAGGCCCCCACCTGTCGCAGTACCTCTGCTTACAAAAGTGTCCTCACGGGAGAGCCTGGTGTGTCGCATGGCTCTCTGGTCCCTGGGCAGAAGGTGCCGGTCCACAGGCTGGAGGTCCACGTAGAAGCTGGAGCCTGAAGGGTAAAGCATGATTTGCCCCTTTGGAAAGCAGGAGACTTGGGGCAGGAAACGGAAGGAGAAGCACAGGGGTCGCTCATCCTGGACACCCTGCAGGAATTCCCCGGGAGGAAAAGTGAGATTTCTCGAGAGAAACAGTGCGCCTGCCATTCCTTGCCCGGAGCTCATCCAGCAGAGTACTTCAGCTAAGGCGATAGTCGGCAGAGCGGCATACTCAAAGGAAGGGGCAGGGTTACCATCAGCAGAGTTGATGGTCACAAGTTGACCCGAGGCTTTCGTCACTGAAGTGCTGTAAGGCTGGTGTGCCTTTCACAAGTCTGAGGAGCGTCTCGTCTGCACCGTTTTCCCTGGAAAGTCACCGTGTGCCGAAAGTGTCGTCTGTGCCTTCTGAGCAACGTCCAGCCCCACGGTCTTTGAGCTCTCGGTATGCAGAAGGCCCGGCAACCAAGGGTTTCCTCTGTCAGAGAGCTGGATACCCAGAGCTTACAAGACTCTCCAGGCACACGTTTCTCCCTGGTCGTCCGGGCAAAGCAAGGGGGACCTCAGATTGTAAACCTGAGCTGCACTGGGCAAAACCTGCGATTACAAGGCTTCTCGGAATTTATAGGGGACGTCTTGCTCCCACAGGCAGCACGTCGACTTCTGGTCCAGCTGGAGAAATGTGCTCTCATCCTCTGATGATGGTTAGGCTGTCGTGTGGTAAGGAAAGCCCGCATATGCCTTGGTCAGCGCTGGAGGGCGGCAGCTTCCAAGAAGCCTTAGTGAGTGCAGTGGCTGAATGCCGTTATCCCTCTCAGGGTGGCGCGGCCTCTCGCGGCTGGGCCCTGGTCATGGAAGGACACGGAGTACCCCAAAGGGTCATCAGTGGCTTCTGAGCAACTTCAGGCCCCGTGGGACATTGGGCTGAACCTGATGCCCGCAGAGGGAAGGGCCACTAAACAGCCAGCTCCTGCTACACCTGCACTCCTGGACACCAGCCTCAGGAACATGCTGGTGGACGGTCTCGTGTACAATCCATGTCAGCCTTCAGGCGAAAATCTCAGATGCCCTGAGACCTACACGGTGCAGGGAAGTGAACCTAGAAACTCAAAGCTGACGACGCTTAACCTCACGCAGAAACGTGACTCGGTATCCCCTCACCCCCTATAATGACGAACACATTTCCGGTACCATTGCTAGGCCTTTGAAAGGGGCACCGTCACCGAAGCCTGACTGAGGCATTGTCTCGGCTAAGCCCGTCACCTCACGCAGAAACACTGCTTACCAAAGTGGCCTCACGGAAGCGCCTAGTTCTTCGCGTGTGTTTCTTTTCACCCCGGTAGAAGGTGCTGCTGCCCAGGCTACGTGTCCACAACGAGAAAGGAGCCTGAGGGGAAAGAATTATTTACCCCTTTGAAAACTAGGACGCTTGAGGCCAAAAGACTGAATAAAAAGCCCTGCGCGCCTCACCTACTACACCCTGCAGGAATACCCGGGGAGGAACGCAGGGTTTCCTCAAAGAAAGAGCGTGCTTGCAGTTTCTTGCTAGGAGCACATCCAGCAGTGGACTTCACCTAGGGCGAGTGTCAGCTGAGCGCCAGGCTCAAAGTAAGGTGCAGGAACATGGTGGTGGACGTGTGTACCACAGGTGGCATCTGTGCCTGCTGAACACCCTCCAGCCACATGGGTCTTTGGGCTCTACTCTTTGGGACGCAGAAGGCCGGGCAACAAAGTCTTTCCTCCATCGGAGAGCTAGATTTCCAGAGCTTGGAAGAAGCCTGAAGATCACGTTTCTCACCGGGCTTCCGGGTAATGCAAGGGGGCCTCATTTTGTAAAGCTGAGGTGCTTTGAGAGAAACGCCATGCCTGACCGGCTTCTCGGCATTCACACCTGACCTCTTGCTCCCTCAAGCAGCACCTCGACCCCAGACACAGTGAGAGAACTGTGCAGTCGTCCTCGGAAGATTGCTAGCCCTTGGCAAGATATACCGTGACCGAGGGGAAACGAAGGCGTTCACTTACTCGTGCAATTCAGGAGGAACACATGTTTCCCAAAGTGCTTTCAGGGAAGGGGTCCAGTGTGCGACCTGTGTCTCTTTTGGCTGCTCGGGAACTTCAGCTACCTGAGCTGGGTGTCCATCGTGAAAAGGGCGTCGGACGAGAAAAGTGAAATTTGGCCTGTTGGCAACCCAGAGAGCTGCGTCCTCGGAGCTCCTTGAAAAACAGCCCCGTCGTCTGTCTTGGATTCACCGTAGGAGTTCCCTGGGAGGCAAAGTGAGGCAGAGTGGGTTTTCTCGAAAGGACGTGGGTGCATGCAGTTCAGTGCTCGGAGCTCATCCCAAAGCCTTCTGGCTCGTGGTTAGGAAGCCTGCCCACATGCTGCAAAAGGAAGGTCCGCGTGTGCCATGGAAAGTGTTGGCGTGCATTACGGTTCCCGAGAAGGCTTAGTGAATGTGCTGCTTTAACTCTGGTAGGCCTCTCAGGACTGCGAGTTCACTCGCGCCTGGAGCCGGCTCGTGGAAGAGCACGGGGTCCCCAACGTGTTATCTGTGGCCTGTGAGCAACCTCCAGCCCCATGGGTCATTGCGTTCCACTCTAGGCATGCAGAGGGCACGGCACCACGCGACCTGCTGCGGCAGAGAGCCAGATCTCCACCTCTGGAAACCAGTCTCAGGAACACGGTGGTGGACGGTGTCACGTGCAATGCTTGTCAGACTCCCAGCGAAGTTCTGAAATGCACTGAGCCTTACTCGGTGATTAGCATTGCTTCTATGAACTCCAAGCTGACGACCACTTACCTCAAGCAGAAACGTGACTTTGGAAGCAGCCCGAAAAGCCGGACGCATTTTCCGAAGCACTGCTAGGCCACAGAACTTTCCAATGTCGCCAAAGCCTGACTGAAGCACTGTTTTGGCTAGGCCCCCACCTGTCGCAGTACCTCTGCTTACAAAAGTGTCCTCACGGGAGAGCCTGGTGTGTCTCATGGCTCTCTGGTCCCTGGGCAGAAGGTGCCGGTCCACAGGCTGGAGGTCCACGTAGAAGCTGGAGCCTGAAGGGTAAAGCATGATTTGCCCCTTTGGAAAGCAGGAGACTTGGGGCAGGAAACGGAAGGAGAAGCACAGGGGTCGCTCATCCTGGACACCCTGCAGGAATTCCCCGGGAGGAAAAGTGAGATTTCTCGAGAGAAACAGTGCGCCTGCCATTCCTTGCCCGGAGCTCATCCAGCAGAGTACTTCAGCTAAGGCGATAGTCGGCAGAGCGGCATACTCAAAGGAAGGGGCAGGGTTACCATCAGCAGAGTTGATGGTCACAAGTTGACCCGAGGCTTTCGTCACTGAAGTGCTGTAAGGCTGGTGTGCCTTTCACAAGTCTGAGGAGCGTCTCGTCTGCACCGTTTTCCCTGGAAAGTCACCGTGTGCCGAAAGTGTCGTCTGTGCCTTCTGAGCAACGTCCAGCCCCATGGTCTTTGAGCTCTCGGTATGCAGAAGGCCCGGCAACCAAGGGTTTCCTCTGTCAGAGAGCTGGATACCCAGAGCTTACAAGACTCTCCAGGCACACGTTTCTCCCTGGTCGTCCGGGCAAAGCAAGGGGGACCTCAGATTGTAAACCTGAGCTGCACTGGGCAAAACCTGCGATTACAAGGCTTCTCGGAATTTATAGGGGACGTCTTGCTCCCACAGGCAGCACGTCGACTTCTGGTCCAGCTGGAGAAATGTGCTCTCATCCTCTGATGATGGTTAGGCTGTCGTGTGGTAAGGAAAGCCCGCATATGCCTTGGTCAGCGCTGGAGGGCGGCAGCTTCCAAGAAGCCTTAGTGAGTGCAGTGGCTGAATGCCGTTATCCCTCTCAGGGTGGCGCGGCCTCTCGCGGCTGGGCCCTGGTCATGGAAGGACACGGAGTACCCCAAAGGGTCATCAGTGGCTTCTGAGCAACTTCAGGCCCCGTGGGACATTGGGCTGAACCTGATGCCCGCAGAGGGAAGGGCCACTAAACAGCCAGCTCCTGCTACACCTGCACTCCTGGACACCAGCCTCAGGAACATGCTGGTGGACGGTCTCGTGTACAATCCATGTCAGCCTTCAGGCGAAAATCTCAGATGCCCTGAGACCTACACGGTGCAGGGAAGTGAACCTAGAAACTCAAAGCTGACGACGCTTAACCTCACGCAGAAACGTGACTCGGTATCCCCTCACCCCCTATAATGACGAACACATTTCCGGTACCATTGCTAGGCCTTTGAAAGGGGCACCGTCACCGAAGCCTGACTGAGGCATTGTCTCGGCTAAGCCCGTCACCTCACGCAGAAACACTGCTTACCAAAGTGGCCTCACGGAAGCGCCTAGTTCTTCGCGTGTGTTTCTTTTCACCCCGGTAGAAGGTGCTGCTGCCCAGGCTACGTGTCCACAACGAGAAAGGAGCCTGAGGGGAAAGAATTATTTACCCCTTTGAAAACTAGGACGCTTGAGGCCAAAAGACTGAATAAAAAGCCCTGCGCGCCTCACCTACTACACCCTGCAGGAATACCCGGGGAGGAACGCAGGGTTTCCTCAAAGAAAGAGCGTGCTTGCAGTTTCTTGCTAGGAGCACATCCAGCAGTGGACTTCACCTAGGGCGAGTGTCAGCTGAGTGCCAGGCTCAAAGTAAGGTGCAGGAACATGGTGGTGGACGTGTGTACCACAGGTGGCATCTGTGCCTGCTGAACACCCTCCAGCCACATGGGTCTTTGGGCTCTACTCTTTGGGACGCAGAAGGCCGGGCAACAAAGTCTTTCCTCCATCGGAGAGCTAGATTTCCAGAGCTTGGAAGAAGCCTGAAGATCACGTTTCTCACCGGGCTTCCGGGTAATGCAAGGGGGCCTCATTTTGTAAAGCTGAGGTGCTTTGAGAGAAACGCCATGCCTGACCGGCTTCTCGGCATTCACACCTGACCTCTTGCTCCCTCAAGCAGCACCTCGACCCCAGACACAGTGAGAGAACTGTGCAGTCGTCCTCGGAAGATTGCTAGCCCTTGGCAAGATATACCGTGACCGAGGGGAAACGAAGGCGTTCACTTACTCGTGCAATTCAGGAGGAACACATGTTTCCCAAAGTGCTTTCAGGGAAGGGGTCCAGTGTGCGACCTGTGTCTCTTTTGGCTGCTCGGGAACTTCAGCTACCTGAGCTGGGTGTCCATCGTGAAAAGGGCGTCGGACGAGAAAAGTGAAATTTGGCCTGTTGGCAACCCAGAGAGCTGCGTCCTCGGAGCTCCTTGAAAAACAGCCCCGTCGTCTGTCTTGGATTCACCGTAGGAGTTCCCTGGGAGGCAAAGTGAGGCAGAGTGGGTTTTCTCGAAAGGACGTGGGTGCATGCAGTTCAGTGCTCGGAGCTCATCCCAAAGCCTTCTGGCTCGTGGTTAGGAAGCCTGCCCACATGCTGCAAAAGGAAGGTCCGCGTGTGCCATGGAAAGTGTTGGCGTGCATTACGGTTCCCGAGAAGGCTTAGTGAATGTGCTGCTTTAACTCTGGTAGGCCTCTCAGGACTGCGAGTTCACTCGCGCCTGGAGCCGGCTCGTGGAAGAGCACGGGGTCCCCAACGTGTTATCTGTGGCCTGTGAGCAACCTCCAGCCCCATGGGTCATTGCGTTCCACTCTAGGCATGCAGAGGGCACGGCACCACGCGACCTGCTCCGGCAGAGAGCCAGATCTCCACCTCTGGAAACCAGTCTCAGGAACACGGTGGCGGACGGTGTCACGTGCAATGCTTGTCAGACTCCCAGCGAAGTTCTGAAATGCGCTGAGCCTTACTCGGTGATTAGCATTGCTTCTACGAACTCCAAGCTGACGACCCCTTACCTCAAGCAGAAACGTGACTTTGGAAGCAGCCCGAAAAGCCGGACGCATTTTCCGAAGCACTGCTAGGCCACAGAACTTTCCAATGTCGCCAAAGCCTGACTGAAGCACTGTTTTGGCTAGGCCCCCACCTGTCGCAGTACCTCTGCTTACAAAAGTGTCCTCACGGGAGAGCCTGGTGTGTCGCATAGTTCTCTGGTCCCTGGGCAGAAGGTGCCGGTCCACAGGCTGGAGGTCCACGTAGAAGCTGGAGCCTGAAGGGTAAAGCATGATTTGCCCCTTTGGAAAGCAGGAGACTTGGGGCAGGAAACGGAAGGAGAAGCACAGGGGTCGCTCATCCTGGACACCCTGCAGGAATTCCCCGGGAGGAAAAGTGAGATTTCTCGAGAGAAACTGTGCGCCTGCCATTCCTTGCCCGGAGCTCATCCAGCAGAGTACTTCAGCTAAGGCGATAGTCGGCAGAGCGGCATACTCAAAGGAAGGGGCAGGGTTACCATCAGCAGAGTTGATGGTCACAAGTTGACCCGAGGCTTTCGTCACTGAAGTGCTGTAAGGCTGGTGTGCCTTTCACAAGTCTGAGGAGCGTCTCGTCTGCACCGTTTTCCCTGGAAAGTCACCGTGTGCCGAAAGTGTCGTCTGTGCCTTCTGAGCAACCTCCAGCCCCACGGTCTTTGAGCTCTCGGTATGCAGAAGGCCCGGCAACCAAGGGTTTCCTCTGTCAGAGAGCTGGATACCCAGAGCTTACAAGACTCTCCAGGCACACGTTTCTCCCTGGTCGTCCGGGCAAAGCAAGGGGGACCTCAGATTGTAAACCTGAGCTGCACTGGGCAAAACCTGCGATTACAAGGCTTCTCGGAATTTATAGGGGACGTCTTGCTCCCACAGGCAGCACGTCGACTTCTGGTCCAGCTGGAGAAATGTGCTCTCATCCTCTGATGATGGTTAGGCTGTCGTGTGGTAAGGAAAGCCCGCATATGCCTTGGTCAGCGCTGGAGGGCGGCAGCTTCCAAGAAGCCTTAGTGAGTGCAGTGGCTGAATGCCGTTATCCCTCTCAGGGTGGCGCGGCCTCTCGCGGCTGGGCCCTGGTCATGGAAGGACACGGAGTACCCCAAAGGGTCATCAGTGGCTTCTGAGCAACTTCAGGCCCCGTGGGACATTGGGCTGAACCTGATGCCCGCAGAGGGAAGGGCCACTAAACAGCCAGCTCCTGCTACACCTGCACTCCTGGACACCAGCCTCAGGAACATGCTGGTGGACGGTCTCGTGTACAATCCATGTCAGCCTTCAGGCGAAAATCTCAGATGCCCTGAGACCTACACGGTGCAGGGAAGTGAACCTAGAAACTCAAAGCTGACGACGCTTAACCTCACGCAGAAACGTGACTCGGTATCCCCTCACCCCCTATAATGACGAACACATTTCCGGTACCATTGCTAGGCCTTTGAAAGGGGCACCGTCACCGAAGCCTGACTGAGGCATTGTCTCGGCTAAGCCCGTCACCTCACGCAGAAACACTGCTTACCAAAGTGGCCTCACGGAAGCGCCTAGTTCTTCGCGTGTGTTTCTTTTCACCCCGGTAGAAGGTGCTGCTGCCCAGGCTACGTGTCCACAACGAGAAAGGAGCCTGAGGGGAAAGAATTATTTACCCCTTTGAACACTAGGACGCTTGAGGCCAAAAGACTGAATAAAAAGCCCTGCGCGCCTCACCTACTACACCCTGCAGGAATACCCGGGGAGGAACGCAGGGTTTCCTCAAAGAAAGAGCGTGCTTGCAGTTTCTTGCTAGGAGCACATCCAGCAGTGGAGTTCACCTAGGGCGAGTGTCAGCTGAGTGCCAGGCTCAAAGTAAGGTGCAGGAACATGGTGGTGGACGTGTGTACCACAAGTGGCATCTGTGCCTGCTGAACACCCTCCAGCCACATGGGTCTTTGGGCTCTACTCTTTGGGACGCAGAAGGCCGGGCAACAAAGTCTTTCCTCCATCGGAGAGCTAGATTTCCAGAGCTTGGAAGAAGCCTGAAGATCACGTTTCTCACCGGGCTTCCGGGTAACGCAAGGGGGCCTCATTTTGTAAAGCTGAGGTGCTTTGAGAGAAACGCCATGCCTGACCGGCTTCTCGGCATTCACACCTGACCTCTTGCTCCCTCAAGCAGCACCTCGACCCCAGACACAGTGAGAGAACTGTGCAGTCGTCCTCGGAAGATTGCTAGCCCTTGGCAAGATATACCGTGACCGAGGGGAAACGAAGGCGTTCACTTACTCGTGCAATTCAGGAGGAACACATGTTTCCCAAAGTGCTTTCAGGGAAGGGGTCCAGTGTGTGACCTGTGTCTCTTTTAGCTGCCCGGGAACTTCAGCTACCTGAGCTGGGTGTCCATCGCGAAAAGGGCGTCGGACGAGAAAAGTGAAATTTGGCCTGTTGGCAACCCAGAGAGCTGCGTCCTCGGAGCTCCCTGAAAAACAGCCCCGTCGCCTGTCTTGGATTCACCATAGGAGTTCCCTGGGAGGCAAAGTGAGGCAGAGCGGGTTTTCTCGAAAGGACGTGGGTGCATGCAGTTCAGTGCTCGGAGCTCATCCCAAAGCCTTCTGGCTCGTGGTTAGGAAGCCTGCCCACATGCTGCAAAAGGAAGGTCCGCGTGTGCCATGGAAAGTGTTGGCGTGCATTACGGTTCCCGAGAAGGCTTAGTGAATGTGCTGCTTTAACTCTGGTAGGCCTCTCAGGACTGCGAGTTCACTCGCGCCTGGAGCCGGCTCGTGGAAGAGCACGGGGTCCCCAACGTGTTATCTGTGGCCTGTGAGCAACCTCCAGCCCCATGGGTCATTGCGTTCCACTCTAGGCATGCAGAGGGCACGGCACCACGCGACCTGCTGCGGCAGAGAGCCAGATCACCACCTCTGGAAACCAGTTTCAGGAACACGGTGGCGGACGGTGTCACGTGCAATGCTTGTCAGACTCCCAGTGAAGTTCTGAAATGCGCTGAGCCTTACTCGGTGATTAGCATTGCTTCTACGAACTCCAAGCTGACGACCCCTTACCTCAAGCAGAAACGTGACTTTGGAAGCAGCCCGAAATGCCGGACGCATTTTCCGAAGCACTGCTAGGCCACAGAACTTTCCAATGTCGCCAAAGCCTGACTGAAGCACTGTTTTGGCTAGGCCCCCACCTGTCGCAGTACCTCTGCTTACAAAAGTGTCCTCACGGGAGAGCCTGGTGTGTCGCATAGTTCTCTGGTCCCTGGGCAGAAGGTGCCGGTCCACAGGCTGGAGGTCCACGTAGAAGCTGGAGCCTGAAGGGTAAAGCATGATTTGCCCCTTTGGAAAGCAGGAGACTTGGGGCAGAAAACGGAAGGAGAAGCACAGGGGTCGCTCATCCTGGACACCCTGCAGGAATTCCCCGGGAGGAAAAGTGAGATTTCTCGAGAGAAACTGTGCGCCTGCCATTCCGTGCCCGGAGCTCATCCAGCAGAGTACTTCAGCTAAGGCGATAGTCGGCAGAGCGGCATACTCAAAGGAAGGGGCAGGGTTACCATCAGCAGAGTTGATGGTCACAAGTTGACCCGAGGCTTTCGTCACTGAAGTGCTGTAAGGCTGGTGTGCCTTTCACAAGTCTGAGGAGCGTCTCGTCTGCACCGTTTTCCCTGGAAAGTCACCGTGTGCCGAAAGTGTCGTCTGTGCCTTCTGAGCAACGTCCAGCCCCATGGTCTTTGAGCTCTCGGTATGCAGAAGGCCAGGCAACCAAGGGTTTCCTCTGTCAGAGAGCTGGATACCCAGAGCTTACAAGACTCTCCAGGCACACGTTTCTCCCTGGTCGTCCGGGCAAAGCAAGGGGGACCTCAGATTGTAAACCTGAGCTGCACTGGGCAAAACCTGCGGTTACAAGGCTTCTCGGAATTTATAGGGGACGTCTTGCTCCCACAGGCAGCACGTCGACTTCTGGTCCAGCTGGAGAAATGTGCTCTCATCCTCTGATGATTGTTAGGCTGTCGTGTGGTAAGGAAAGTCCGCATATGCCTTGGTCAGCGCTGGAGGGCGGCAGCTTCCAAGAAGCCTTAGTGAGTGCAGTGGCTGAATGCCGTTATCCCTCTCAGGGTGGCGCGGCCTCTCGCGGCTGGGCCCTGGTCATGGAAAGACACAGAGTATCCCAAAGGGTCATCAGTGGCTTCTGAGCAACTTCAGGCCCCGTGGGATTTTTGGCTGAACCTGATGCCCGCAGAGGGAAGGGCCACTAAACAGCCAGCTCCTGCTACACCTGCACTCCTGGACACCAGCCTCAGGAGCATGCTGGTGGACGGTCTCGTGTACAATTCATGTCAGCCTTCAGGCGAAAATCTCAGATGCCCTGAGACCTACACGGTGCAGGGAAGTGAACCTAGGAACTCAAAGCTGATGACGCTTAACCTCACGCAGAAACGTGACTCGGTATCCCCTCACCCCCTATAATGACGAACACATTTCCGGTACCATTGCTAGGTCTTTGAAAGGGGCACCGTCACCGAAGCCTGACGGAGGCATTGTCTCGGCTAAGCCCGTCACCTCACGCAGAAACACTGCTTACCAAA